>NC_142500.1:10664102-10964102 GCF_965113065.1 Corylus avellana | reverse complement strand
TGATTTTCATATTGAAAGGGAGCAAATGTGCTGCTATCTAACACGTACCACGGCGAAAACACACCAGCTAATTAAAGAGAATTTGCATGAAACTCCCACGTATGGAGGATGGGTTGAAGCTAAGGGACCCAGATACTGCCCTTCAATTGAAGATAAGGTAAGGCTGGTAGTTTATGTTCCTTTTTTCTTGCGTACCTCATTTTTGTGTTCTTATACCTTATTTTGTTATTCACTTCAAGTTCTAACTCAACCAATATCACAAAAGGAATGATCGGCTGCTCCAATGCTGGAGTAGATTTTGTATGAATATCAACAGACACAGAATCCCTTTTCAATTGTCATTGCTATTATGTCCCTTTTGCTATTGGCATTTCATATGATACATTTTGTTACTTTATTAAAGTTACTCTTTTTTTTGGTTCCAAATCCATTATGTGATGTAATGAAACATGATTTTCCTATTGTATGAGATATATACTTTGATTCTCAATACATTGTGCTGTGAGAAGTGAAGCATGATTAAGATATACACGTATCATTTGTTGAACTAATTCCCGATACCATCATTTGCTATATTTTCAAATTCTATACAATATTGGTTATTTCTGTTAATGGACATTAAAGAACTTCAATAAAGGATCCAAAATGTATTATATTCTTACTCTTCATCTGATTCTTGTGTTAGAGAATGAAGATAGTCATTCTTATCTAAGTATTACTGTTATTTTAGAAATGTAAATGTCATTACTGCTTTCCAAGAATCTGTATTAAAACCATATATTTGTAGGTTCCACATTTTCTTTTCACCCAATTCACTATTTCTAGAGGCATAAATCTCTATAGATATGTGTACTCCAATAATAGGAGCCTCATATGTGAATTTTCCTCTTTTCTATTCTCATTTTCTCTCTTTCATTCTCCCTGTCGGTGGGGCATGTGCAGGCCACTACTTTTTAGTGCTAGTGTGTTGGTTCCCTTCGTTTTTTTAGCTTCTCTATGTCTTGGTTGGTTTTATGGATATTTGAGAAGATGTTTTCGACGTTGTCTGAGAAGGGAAGATCCATTAGTCCTTGTTTAGAAATAAAGTCTGAAAAATCCATCATGGCCGAATCCAAATGGGCTTCACCTGATCTTTCGCTAGGGAACCGAGTGACATTAAAATCACCCCCAATACACCACGGCATGTCCTACCAGCTAATAACACCCGCTAACTCCTCTGAAAGGAGCGTTCTATCCCTATTGAGGTTCGGACCATAAACCCCACCAAAAGCCCAAACAAAACGATCCCCAATGTTTCTGAAAGACACCGCCAGAGTGTACGCCCCACACAAACATCAACCTTCTCCACCACCCTGTTATCCCACATAATCAGAATGCCACCCGAAGCCCCTCTAGAATCCAAACAACACCAATCCACATGACTCCGCCCCCATAAACTACGAATAATATTGCGAGACATACCCTGGATCTTGGTTTCTTGAAGACAAACTATATGAGCCTTCCAATCTCTGAGCAAATTACTCACCCTCAAACACTTATCCCTCTTGTTCAACCCTCTCACATTCCAAGACAAAATGCTTAGCTTCATAAGGCTACTCCATGCCCCCTCCCCTTTCCTCTTGCCACAGCTAGAGTTTGAACATCTAGCGTCATAATTCCCCGAGCACTCCAAATTTCTAACCTCCCTCTTGCCCTTAGTGCTGCTGCTCGTATTCATAACCATCGCATTATTCCTTCGTTCCTCTTTCAAAAAAGTTAAAAGAGCTAACAATTGCAACTTATGACCCGTGTACGAAATTCCCACAATTGGATAAATCTCGTTAGCACATTGAATAACCCAATCTGAGTATCTCGACGCACCCCCTGCAGTGGGACCGTACGTATTCAAAGGAATAGGCACATCAACCTCACAAGGTACCTGGGCTTCATCTCGTGACTCAGCCTCCCTATCATTCTCTCCCCCAGGCTGTTCAGCATCACACAACTCCACCACTTTTGAACCCCCTAATGCAGCTGCCCTGTCATACTTCCCACCAGACTGGCCAATCCCAATAGAAAATTTTCGTTCCTGGGGAATGCCCAGTCCCTCACCACCCTGAACATCTTCCTAATACCCAACAACAAGAGACCAAGGCACCACATCACTAACCTCGATCACTGGCGATGAAGTTTCTGAACTTGCTTGAAGTGCAACCTCCTCCCCACTGCACTGTGACACTGCCTCTTGCGGAAATAGGGACTCACTGGCCTTAAAACGCGAACCCATCCCACAAAAATCCTTCCTGGACATGGCTACCCTTGGATTGACAGTGGGAACAACCGGCGATGACTTCTCTGACGAAGTTTGTGTTCCCCTGGCCAACAGCAACAACCTCGGTGGGTTCTGAGAAACTCCGGCACCTCCTAATGAAACCCCACTGCCGGGACTAGCTCCAGATGTGTCGACGAGAGATGCACGAACTATGGCTGGAAGTTCCGTGCCTATCGGCGATGCCCTAGGGTCGCCGGCCGTAAATCGCGAACCCAACCCACGAGCGTCCTTCTCGGACACGGCTACACCTGGGTCGACCGTGGGAGCAACCGTTGATGACTTCCTCTTCGTCGAAGTCTGCATTCCCCTGGCCAAAAGCATCAACCTCGGTGAGCTCTGAGGATCTCCGGCACCACCTAAAGACACCCCATCGCCGGAACAAGCGTCAGATGTATCGACGAGAGAAGCACGAACGGTGGTGGGTGGTTTCGAGACTGTTGGCGATGCCCCAGAGTCGCCGGCACCTCCTTTCGACGCCCCTAGATCGCCGATCCAACCCTCCCGCCAAACCATCGACGACCCACTTGTGCGTTTCGGGTGAGAGGGATGCCTTCTTATTCCAGTGGGTCCATAAGAGCTAAAGCCCTGGCCCATACTGAGTCCCACCCCGGCCACCTTCCTCTTTACCTTGAAACCTCTCGTGGACCGTGGGCCTACCCTACCAGCCCACTCCTTCTCCTTCTGACCACTTCTCACCTTAGCGCCTTGAACTAACGCAGGGCCCTCTGTGGGCCTTGGACCTTGCACAGCCGCACCATCCTTCCCCGCCAGCTCTGTTTCTCGCCTTACAGATTGGGCTACACTGGTGCACCTGCCTTCCTGCCTGGGCCCACTCTCCAGCTTTTTTATAGCCATTTCCAAACTCTGCAGACCCGCGTCAATCTTCCCTCTCAGTCTCCTTAACGTCTCTCTGCAATTACGGAGTTCAATACCTACTCCAGTATGGGTCTACGCCTGACACTCAGAAATCTTCCGTCCCATCAGGTCTTGCCTAGTACCATCACTCAACGCCTGCTCTCTCACCCGCGTTTGAAGGTCACTCGCCGGAGCCCTCGCCTTATTCTCTTCTATCTCCCTGAAATTCTCCAACTCCGACTGTCGCAATTTCTCGCCCTCCTGACCGCTAGGTGGCCTCGCCGGATTCTGGATTATCGGCCTCTGCTTCGGACCTGGTTTTCCTGTGCGTAAAGCCTGAGGGATTAATGTTGTGGACGACTCCTTTAACCGTCTGGGCACTCGGGCCACAGGCCTTGAATATGGACCAAATTGTTCCTCTGCCGAATTAACTGACTGGGCCAACACATCGGCGTAGCTCCTCCTAACCTTCCCCTCCTGAACCTTCTTCTCTTCCTTGGTACCACGAAGTGACGAGTTGGCTAAACGCACTTCTGAAATGAAGCGTCGCCAACCTTGCCCAAAGCGCCCTTCTGGGATGAGAACCAAACCACACCTTCTCCTCCCATCAAATTCCTCAAGCGTCAGGAAGCATCCATGCCTATTTGAACGTCGCTGCACAATGAACCGCGGATAACCCGCTCTGGATTGGTCCCAGAAAACCTCTGAATCCTCCACTGCCACTAGAACCTCCACTTTGCGAACTAACCACTCTAGCTCATCCTTCTGAATGAAAATGGACCTTTGCTTCCCTTTGCTTCTCTCGAAAATCCTCACCCCCGCTGCCCCTGCCTTCACTACCAACTCAAATTCCTTCGCCTCTACTGACCAACTTCTCCCTCTCGAAATTTTGTTGTAACTACTCAGTTTCTCCTTGCTTTTGTCCTTCAACTCAACCATGTAGAAATACCAGAGTTATAAAAATACCAGCTTTTTCTTCCTCCAGCTTTTTCTTCTCCACTCTCCTCCAGCTTTTTCTTCTTATTTATGACAACATCTTAAATATAGTTTAAAAATACCAGAGTTTATGTTTTTAGTAGTCAAAATTCCAGAGTTTTTCATATGAAAAATCTCAGTTTAGTCCTGGATCATCAAGAATAAAAATGTTATAAAGATTAATGAAGATGTCCTTGCTATTTCGGTGCAGTCACGAGCATGGGGGAAATATAGGCATATCTTGATCTTCTAATAAAACTTATATTTTGAGAGGGAAGCAAAGCAAAAAATTCCTTGGGGTGAATAATCATGAACTTTTAAGTTCACCTACATGCCAGAGGCTAATATGATTAATAAGGACAAGATTCTCTTACAATCTGCCAAAGCCTAAAACCCATATTTAAAATGGTATTGCTCCTGCATTATGTTTCTTATAAGTATAGATAGATGATTTGCTAATAATATTTACTTTGTTCTTTATACATATTAGATTGTCAGATTTCAAGACAAAGAGTCCCATCAGATATTTCTTGAACCAGAGGGCCGAACTGTGCCAGAGCTTTATGTCCAGGTGCGCCAGCATATCAGTTATTATTTTTTATTTTTTACTATTGTTAGAATGGAAAGGCAATATATATAGCGACCTTTTTTCGTTCTTATTCAAAGCTATAGAAAATGAAATGAAGGAACAAAATTAATTTACGAAGGATAACATGTGCAAAGGCTTCATTGCCAATTTATCTCGTACCTTGGCACAGTTTTGGTAGTCTTTGAAAGAACATCAACAAAACAACAATAGTAATAATAATAAATCCATGTGAGGTGGCTATGTAGTTGTCAACAACAAAGCTGATGTCAAGACCACACCCTTTGTCTTTTTCTCTTTTTTCGCTTCTGTGAGAGGTAGTATACCAGCATAATATGGTCCAAATAATGACAATGACAGGAGAGTGCTTCTGGATGAATTGGCTGGGATTATGAGCTGGTGGGAGAAGCCATGGTATTGGGGCAAATTTTAATTCTATTCGATATCCAAGTAAAAGATCTAGAGATACTCATCATTCTCCAGCCATGATGGAGTTTTCAGATTTCATATTTTACCAGAGTCCTATGGACATACCACTTGTCGGTGGAAAAATTATGTGGTCTAATAATCGTTAGAATCAATGTTGGTCAAGAATTGATAGGTTTCTTCTTTCTCTTAATTGGGAAACAGTTTCCTGATGTAATTCAAAGGAGACTTCTTAGACTATTGTCCAATCATTTTGCATTATTGTTCAATTGCTGGTTGTGGATCTGACAAAGCTGATTGGAACGACTTGGTCAAGGGCTTTGTTATCGAAAAGGTAGTGGAAGCTCTTTACCCTCCCCACAATGATGGCTCTGTGGGGTTTCGAGTAGGAGAAGTCAGTATTTTAAGTTTGAGAATATGCAGTTGAAGTCAGAGGTCGTTGTGGATCAAGCGGAAATATGGTGGAAGTCATTCAATTTTCAATTCCCCTAGCATTATGTTGGCATGTAAATTGAGAGCTCTAAAAACGGACTTGAAAAAATGGAATGAAGAGATCTTTGGTAATGTTGGGAAGAGGAGAAGGAGTTAGTTGGATGGTATTCAAGAGCTGGATATTATTGTAGTAGGTAGATTGTTGATTTAGGGGGAAAGGAAGAGAAAAGAGGATTATTCTAGGGATTTGGAGAGGCTGATTCTTTATGGAGAAGTGAGTTGGAGGCAGAAATCTAGGGCGCTTTAGAATCTACGCTCTTCGCAAGCAATCTAAGAGGCAAGGGGAACCGAACCCGCTTCCGTGCCTGGACCCAAGGAAACACGCCACACGCCTTATTTCGGCTCTCCACTTTTAAGTTGGTAATGTGTCTGGGCTGAGGCTTTAGCTTTCAAGCCCGGAGACGATGAAGATTGGGCCCTCCCTTTATGTGAGGCCTTCAATTTCAAAAATACAATGGGCTTAAAAGAAATGGGTCTCAAGCCCACTCTGGCACCAGAGGCCAAAGGAGAAGCCTCCACGCCCAAACTCTTAGGTCCGATCTTAAGGCTTTGGGCTGATTAACAAACAGGCAAAGGACCCCCTCAATGGGGTTGGGCTTCAAATCCACATCTCCACCCTTCACAAAGCCTTCTCTGCTAAAACCACCTAGAGGCTTACAGGAAAGTTGTATCTTCAACCCATTGCCGTAAGAGACCTGGAAAACGGATAGAGCTTTACGCAACCCTAGTATGCAACTCCTCCAGCCCCTCCTTTCTGGAATAATAGTAAAAGCTCTCCTTCTGCTACCTCTGTATTCTGTGAGGGCCAGATAACGTTTGTGGGTATGGAACATCTTTGTGTGTTAAAAGCTTCACTCCCAACTCTTGATGTTTTAATGAAATCTATCAGGCCATACCCTTGTAACAGAGATTCCATAGTACCCACCAACCACACTATGCTAATCTTGCCCAAAAAGACTGCTCGAGAGACGCCCATACACTATTCGACAATTTGTAAGACCGATGAGCCCACTGCTGCTGGAAAGTCGAAAACCTTTGATTCGACTCATAACATACTTGAGTACCCCATGTCAGAAAACCAGAAAAGAGAACTTAGGTCGGGACAAGAGAGAGAGAGAGAGAGAGAGAGAGAGAGAGAGAGCACTAACTTGCGCTTCATATGTTGGGAAGAGATGCAACTCTGATAAAATACTCAGGCTGCTCCAATTGCAATTTTCATTGGTGCCAAGATTTCTAACAGTGGTACAAAATGGGGAACTAGAATCCTTGGTTTTGTTTCTTCAGAATACTTTTCACTACCGAAGTTCATCTGGAGGGTGAGGATAAAATATTTGGATTCTAGCAGCTTAGAGGTTAAGAGCATTATTAGGAATTAAAGCCAGGGGATGGCAGCTTATTTCCTTGGAAAAGTGATAGGGAAAGTCAAAACTCTACCAAGTGTAGCATTTTACACTTGGAAACAGCATTGTGGAAGATCCTCGGGATAAATAATTTGAGAAAGAGTGGAATAATCATTGTGGACTTTCTTGCATATATAAATCAAATGATCAGACAATAAATCATCTACTTCTTCCTTGCAACATCGTTAAGGAGATGAAGACTCTTACATTTTGCCTTATTGCGCTTTTCCAATAAAATTTAGTACTTACAGAGAATTAGAAAGTGCTTAAAGGTTGTACTCTTATCCTCTATTGTATAGTCTAGCTTTGTGTCTGTGGTAACTGATTACTAGTAAGAATTCTGGAGATTCATCTTGTTGCATTAGCTGCCGTTTTACAGTTGAACTCTTTATCAACTGTACAATCAAATTATATTCTGAGGGGAGTCTTAAGAAGATTACGTCTAATCTTCTTTATCATATGTTTTCTAATGTACAAGCATGTTTTTGACATTTTTCCCTTTAACTGCTCTTTTCTTTCGTGACAGGGGTTCTCGACTGGGTTACCAGAGAGGCTACAGTTACCACTCTTAAGAACTTTACCTGGACTTGAAAATTGTTCAATGCTGAGGCCTGCTTATGCTGTAGAATATGATTATTTGCCTGCTCATCAATGCTCTAGGGCTCTTATGACAAAGAAGATTGCTGGACTTTTCTTCTCTGGACAGATAAATGGAACCACAGGCTATGAAGAGGCTGCAGCACAGGTAATTATATTCTTATTATTTGTTCTGAGAACTAGAGAAACATTATCTGGTGTTGTTCTTGATTTATTTTATACTCTTGGCGCATGAAAAGATATTGTGTAGTGGGTAGTGGGTTTTGCCTTGGTGGAGACAGAACTTTACGCTTGTTGGCAATATAGGCAGTTTGTGCATCTAAGAAGCCTTCTCTCTTCTTTTTTACTCCTGTAGGGCATCATTTCTGGTATCAATGCTGCCAGACATTCAGAGGGTAAGCCCCTCATTGTTCTTGAGAGGGAGAGCAGTTACATAGGGACATTGATTGATGATCTGGTCACTAAGGATCTTCGAGAGCCTTACCGAATGTTGACAAGGTAATTCGCAAAAAATATCTTTTAGGAAACTATTGTTATATTATTTCTATCTATCAACAATTTTTATATTTGGGAATCAACTCTTGATGAGATAGTAATTTCTAATGTTTGAATAGAAAACTTGACAATATTTATAACATAAGTTAGTCATTTGGAATTATAGAAAAATAAATAAATAAATAAACCTCATTTGGATGAACTCATAAGAATTAAATTTCTCCGTCTTATCTACATTAAGATTGTGATGAACTGGTAAGAGATTTGGAATGTGATAGTCCTGATTCTGTTTGACTGTCAGTTTATCTGAGAATATGTTTCCAACATGATCCTTAGGCAAATATTGTGCTTTTTATGTTTTTAGAGTGAAATTAACCATCAAGTCACAGCCCAATGGTTTTTGGACCAAATGACATTATTTCCCTTATAAGGTATGGAGGGTTAGGTCATTGTTTCAACCCCACATGTGTGTATGAGTGGTGTATTCACCTATCAGAAAAAGAAAAAGAAAGAAAAAAAGTTGTGGTATTACCATGTAAATGCAAGTCCTTGCATGTCCAGGAAAATGACATTTAGTATCCTAATATATTTTTTCGTGCCTGACATTTTGCATTTGTGTGTCCGTCACATCACAGGCCATTTTACAGATTTCATATCTGAAACATCCTTGTGGAGGGGGGCTAGAAATCATCTAAACCAAAACATCTTAGTTCTCCTTGAGGCTTCAGAATTAAGATACAAGAATGTCACATGACAGAAATAATAAGTAGAATGCTCACTCAAAGCATGTTGACCTTGCATGTTCCTGGCGTGACTGTTTATATTTTAACCACTTGTGTACATGAAGTGTGTGTGTGCATTGTCATCTTATTCATGAAATTTAATAATATTAATTGTTTTTTTTTTCCATCCTCTTAGCCGCTCAGAACACCGGTTGCTGCTTCGATCAGATAATGCTGATAGCCGTCTCACTCCATTGGGACGTGAAATTGGTTTGATAGATGATAGACGCTGGAAACTATACCAGGATAAGCAAGCTCACATTTCAGAGGAAAAGAAGCGGTTGAAAACTGTCCGGATTTCAGGTTTGTATCTTTTTTCATCTTTCTTGATTTTTTTTTTCTTCCAGTATCTTTCATTCACCACTGAGAAAAGAAAGGAAAGTAGTCTAAAAATTCTTTCTTTCTATCATTTGGTTTGCAATAGATGTTAGAGTGAATATATGAATATTTGAAGAATAATATGTAATTTCCTAATAGTATAGGGAGTAATCTGCAAGCCTTCTAGAGGAAGCCAAGGTGTCCTAGTGAGCTGTCCCCTATAGCTGTGCAGAATATTCCTGTAATTGGCTTATCTATTTAATGGACAAAGGAGGAGGAATGAGCTATGTTCAATTAGCACCATTCCATTTCTTCAACCGCATTTCATTTCATTACATAGTATCAGAGCATTGCAATAATTGTGTTCACTTCTATATTTTTTATTCCCTTTTTTGTTCAACAAGGCAAATAAATAAACATGCTTTGTTCTTTCGCGCTTTGGGGTTGGAGGGACTAGTGTCGGTGTCACCATCAACATAGCCATGTTGGTTGAATGGCGCGGTCGTTGACACAGTTTCCCTCACCAAGGATGTGAGAATGATGCTTCACCGCTCCTCGTATGTGCCCTGATAAGCTAAATGAATCAGGGTAGTTGTGTGGTGTTGGTACCGGTGACCTCTGTTTGGCATTCTGGTGGTTGCAGTCGATGTCGGATACGTTTGCTGTAATGGCCGGAGAAGCACATGGTGACCACTGTTTGGTCTTTCGGTGTGGCTTCTAGTTATTGGTCAAGGATTTTTATGGTTGTTACTCGCAGTTTAGCCTAGCCAACATTCCGGTAATGGTTGTTGGCTACATCTATGGCCACCAGTGAAAGATTGATGAATGTTTCTGTTTGGTTGCGGGATATCTCTTAAAAATACGGCGAAAAAACCCAAGAAAAAGCATCATGAAAGTATAGCAACAGATTTTGCAAAACAAAAATTTGCTTAGGTATAAGAGCCATACCTAGAATTGGCTAGGCTAGGTGATAGGGGTGATGTGATTCCTTCTGCTCCAAACTCAATCCACGCGTGTAGACTAGGGTTTCTAAACCTTCTTCTCAATTTTATAATGAGAGCAAGAATGTCGGCTTGAATGCCTACACAAGACGCCTTTAAATAGGCTTGTGTTTCCAAGTGGATGTATGACTAAGTTTCCTTGTCAAAGACTTGAAAAACCTAAATACTCTCACCAATATACACGGCCACAAGGGTTCTCGTTGTGTAATTAGGTAAAGCCCAATAAGGGATTATAATCAACTTGCGAATGGTCCTAAAGGTACTTATCCAAAAAAAAGAAAAAAAGAATGGTCCTAATTAAAAGGAAAATAAAAATTAGCTCTAAGAGGCCTAGGACACTTATCATCTCATGACTTGTCCTACGTTACTATTAATTACAATTCATTGCACTAAAAAATTGTAATTGTAGTCTAGTATTTATTTTGATTAATCAGAACTCCCATTAACATCTTATAATTGCAATTGACCTCTCCATGAAAATCCATAATCGAATTAAAGTCATAAAATAAACTATCACTTTATTTCACTCTCTCTTAATCCTTGAGTACTCAATTGAATCTCTTGATTGTTCTTGTACTCTAGAAATCATATTGCATTTAGGGTCCGTTTGGGATTGTGGTTTCAATAAGTGCAATTTTAAAAATTGCGTTTTTGATATCGCTACTTTTTAAAATCGCAAAGGCGTTTGATAAACATGTTAAAAAGTACTTTTTTATTAAATATTTGTTATGCGAAATTGTGATTTGGTTTAAATTCACACTTTTTTCAAATAAGCAGCCCCTAACCTATTTATAGAAATCGCATATTTTTTTTCTTATTTTAGATTAAGTGCTTTTTAAATCGCAATGCCAAATACCTTATGTTTTGCGATATTTTTTAAAAACGTAGATTATTCTTGCGAAATCACAATCCCAAACACACCCTTAGTGCATTTAATTTTAATAACTCCTTACTAGTATTATCTTTTGGTCTGCGGGATTCTCTCTCTCTCTCTCTCTCTCTCACCCATTCCCGCCTGTGTCGGCGCGTGGGTGGCGCGTGAGAGCTGATTGGTGCTAGTCTTAGGCTGTGTCATGGCTGGTTCGAGAAAGTGGTCTGTGGAGTCCAAGGAGTTTGAGGTGCTAATTAAGGTAGGGGCGTCAGGGGTGAGGATTTTTGAGAGGAATAAAAGGATCAATACGTCTATTTTCATGAAGAAGGATGAGCTAGCTTGGATGGTGCGAATTGTGGAGGATTTGGTAGTAGTGGATAACTCAGAAGTCTTTTGGGATCAATCCAGAGCTGGGTATCCTAGAATAATCGCTCAGAAATGTGCTAATAGGCATGAATGTTTTCTGACGGTGGAGGAATTTGATGGAAGAAGGTGTGGCTCGATCATCATTCCAGAAGGACGTCGTGGGATAGGGTGGGATCGATTCAGTGAGGAAATGCGAGTGGCAAACTCTTCTCTTTGTGAGCATCGAGTGGTCAGTGAGCATCGAGTGTTCAGGGAAGAAAAGAGAGATACGGAGGGTAAGGAACGAAGGAGTACGCGGAGGCATTGAGGCTGTCGTCGAAGCAAACCGAGTGTTGTAATTTCGGCCAAAAACAGTTCGTATGGGTGCAAAGGTGGCCGAAAGGTGCCTCTGGTTATATGGAACAACAAACCCATGAGTATGGCAGGAAAGCATTGGTTTCGATGAAGACCCATGCATTGGTGGGGGCTCACGGCGGTTTTGGGGTGGTTCCGACGAAGATTTTATGTCCGGCATGACGGGATGGGGGGGGGGGGGGGGGGTGGGGAAGGGGCACCATGTTGGGCAGACCTACTCTGAGATAAGTCTTGAGCTCCTCAAAGTCAGGGAGTCGTTGAAACATCTGAAATGGGAGTGTGACGTGGGGCTGACGAAGATTGACATGGCGATCAAGCATATGGAGAGTAGTGGGCTGGGGCTTGGGCAGGGAGATAAGGATTTAGCTGGGCAGAGGAAATCAGTACCGAAGGGCAAAAAGGAGTTTGGGCTGGAAAGGAAAGTCACTAAGCCCAATAAATGGCTGAAGGTGAAGAAGAGAGCGGTTTTTAAGCCTAAAGGAACGTTGGGCTCAGGCGTGGGCTTTAATAGCCTAGGGCATGCTGGACCAATAGGAGCAAAAAATTCATAAGAGGTGGTTCCGACGGAGAAGCATGAGAAAGTCGCGAATGGCTTGTGACCTTACATGGCTAGGTCGGCAAGCCCATCGTCTGTGGTCGCAAGGGTCTTATCAGTGGAAGGGGGGGCTAGGTTAGCGGCAGAAGGAGCACCCAAGGTGGTTGTCGGCACTGGTGGCAAGGATCCTCTAAGTCCGGCGATTGAGGCACAGCCCACCGAAAAGGGCAAAGCTTTGTTGACTTATAGGAGGAGGAAGTTTGGGCCACAGAGGTGGGACGCTGCACTAGTGGGCTCATTAGAAGCCTCTTCTTCGGCTTCTGGGCAGGTGAAAGGGATCCTAGGGTCGAAGCCGGAATCTACCCAGAGGGTGCCGGAGACTCAATCTTTGCCGGAGAATCCACAGAGTTTGCCGGAGCGCCGAATGGAGACCAGCGATGCTGGTGAGGGTTCGCCGGACTGCCCTGTGGAGATAGGCGATGCTGGTGAGGACACAGGCTCCACCACAGATCAGGCTCCGATGGAGTTTTCCTCTCGTTGGAATTTTGGGATGGCTGTAGGGGACTGTGTGCAGAAGGTCTGTTGGGGGGAGGCAATGAGTCTGGTTCAGTCATTTCAAGTTGGACAGGAAGGAATTGAAAGTGTGCCGGCGATGGAGCTATTTGGGCCTGGGTCACGTATGGACGAGGACAGTATCTCAACAACAGTTGGGTTGGAGGATTTAGGGTCAGAGAAGATTTCTTCCAGCTGGGTAGTTGAAAGCTACCTCAATTTTTGTCCTAAAATTGGTGTTTCTGATGAGGGGAAGGAGGAGTTGGCAGCTTTGTTCAATTCTATTGAAGCTTCCAAGATGCAGTTTGACTCTGATTTGGGAGGCTTTTATGCCTATGGTCCTGCCCCCAAAGGATTTAAGGAGTTAGATTGAGCTCCTCTTTTTGACAGGGGCCAGACGATATTTATGCAAGGTAGGGGTTGAGGGAGGGGTCGAATTGGTGGATCATGAAGCTTAAGATTGTAACATGGAATGTGAGAGGGTTGAATGCCCTAAAAAAAAAGGTTGCGTATTAGGGGTCTGTTGAAGGAGTGGAAAGCAAATATAGTGTGTTTGATTGAGACTAAGATGGAGACTATTTCCCATGAGGTGGTCCATAGTCTTTGGGGTGGTCAACATGTGGGGTGGAAGTATAAAGGGTCTAATGGTTTGTCAGGGGGATGTTACTGATGTGGGATAGGAGGGTGGTGGAGTGTAAGGAGGAGTGTGTGGGGCATTTCACCCTGGCGTGCTCTTTTCAAAATGTGGAGGACAACTGGGTTTGGGCGTTTGGGGGGGTGTATGGTCTGAATGAAGATGTGGAGAGGAGGGTCCTTTGGGAAGAGCTAGCTGGTTTGATGAACGTGTGGGAGGTCCCTTGGTGTTTTGGTGGGGATTTTAATATTGTCCGGTTCCCTAGTGAGCGCTCTAGTGTTTCTTATTACTTTTCTGGCATGATGGATTTCTCGGACTTCATTTCAGAGAACAATTTTGTGGACATTCCGATGATGAGGGGACAATTTACTTGGTCTAATAATCAAGAAAATGAGATTTGGTCTAGAATTGACCGGTTCTTGCTATCATCGTATTGGGAAGATCATTTCCCAGCAATGTCACAAAGAAGACTTCAACGCATGTTCTTAGATCATTTCCCAGCAATGTCACAAAGAAGACTTCAACGCATGTTCTTAGATCATTTCCCTATTTTACTGGACTGTGGGGCTCTTTGCGGAGGTAATAAGTATTTTAAATTTGAAAACATGTGGCTCAAAGCCGAAGGTTTTGTTGACAAGGTTAGTTCTTGGTGGGGATCTTATTCGTTCGAGGGCTTACCTAATTTTGTGGTAGCTAATAAATTGAAATCCCTCAAAATGGATTTGAAAAAATGGAATGAGGAGGTGTTTGGTGATATTGGGAGGAAAAAGGAGTTGATGGGAGGTATTCAGGAGCTGGATGAGTTGGCAAAGTCGAGAGGTTTAGATCAGGAGGAAAAGATTCAAAAGGCAGAAATGTTGAAAGTTTTGGAGAATACCTTGTTGTGTGAAGAAATTCATTGGCGCCAGAAATCAAGAGCTTTGTGGCTCAAGGAGGGGGACCGAAATACTCATTTCTTTCACAAGATGGCAAATTCTCATCGCAGGTACAATCGTGTGGAAGCGCTTCGTATTAATGGCGTCTTATCCGATGATCCAGTTGAGGTAAAAGATCACATTGTGTAGTCTTATCAAAGCTTATACTCGGAGCAAAGATCATGGTGGCCTAGAATCGATAACCAGCCTTTTTTGTCTATTGAGGAGGAGGATAATAGGTGGTTAGAAAGAGATTTTGAGGAAAAGGAGGTTTGGGAGGTGATAAAAGGCATGGATGGTGATAAGGCACCGGGTTCAAAATTTCTTCTATATGGCTTTTTTTCAAGCTTGTTGGGGTGTAGTTAAACAAGATGTTATGGCGGTTTTTGATGAGTTGCATTGCAGACGTCAAATGGTGAAGAGCTTGAATGCAACTTTCATTTCCTTGATACCGAAAAAGGCAGATTCGGTGGAGATGGACTTTCGGCCCATTAGCTTGGTGGGAGGGGTGTACAAAATTGTTTCTAAGGTTCTCGCCAATAGGATGAGAACTGTTTTGGGTAAGGTTATATCCTACTCTCAAAATGCTTTCATCGGGGGTTGCCAAATCTTAGATTCGGTTCTCATTGCAAATGAATGTGTGGATAGTCGCATGAAGTCAGGGATGCCAGGTGTTATTTGTAAATTGGACCTGAAAAAGGCGTATGACCGTGTAAATTGGGACTTTGTTTTGTATTTGCTGCATAGGTGCGGTTTTGGTGAGAGGTGGAGGGCTTGGATAGAGTGGTGTATTACGTCAGTAAGATTTTCCATTCTTGTGAATGGTTCTCTGGAAGGGTTTTTTAACAGTTTGAGGGGAATTCGGCAATGGAATCCCCTCTCTCCGTTACTTTTTGTGCTTGTTATGGAGGCATTGAGTAAGATGGTGAATGCGACAGTTGACCAAGGCTTTTTGACTGGTTTCTCGGTGGGAGATAGGGTCTTCTCGGAGTTGGTGGTTTCTCACTCTTTATTTGCTAATGATACTTTGATTTTTTGTGAAGCTTCTCTCGAGCAAATCCGTTATGTGCGTCTCATTCTCTTATGTTTTGAAGCTGTTTCGGGTTTGAGAGTTAATCTTGGAAAGTCAAAAATTGTGGCTATTGGAGAGGTGGAGAACTTTGGGGTTTTAGCTAATATCCTTGGGTGTAGTGTTGTCGATTTGCCTATGAAGTATTTGGGTCTCCCTCTTGGGGCGCCGTATAAGGATACGGTTATGTGGAATGATGTGATCGAAAAGATGGAGCGTCAGATGGCAGGTTGGAAAAGGATGTACCTCTCTAAAGGAGGCCGTTTAACTCTCATTAAGAGTACGTTGACTAATCTCCCGACTTACTTTTTGTCTCTGTTTCCGATTCCTATGAGTGTAGCTAAAAGGCTTGAGAAAGTCCAAAGAGATTTCTTGTGGGGGAGGGATGGGAGATGAGCATAAGTTGCATCTTGTAAATTGGAACCAAGTTTGTCGTCCCTTGCACTACGGTGGTCTTGGCATTTGAAAGTTGCATCAGTTTAATCAAGCTCTCTTGGGGAAATGGCTTTGGAGATATGCGAATGAGAGTGAGGCTCTTTGGTGTAAGGTTATCAAAGCTAAGTATGAAGACCAGGAAGGTGGGTGGTGCACGAAGGAGGTTTTGGGTTCTCATGGTATGGGCTTATGGAAGCATATTCGACAAGGTTGGAACTTCTTTGCCAAAGGTATTCGGTTTGAGGTGGGGGTGGGTTCGAAAGTTCGTTTTTGGCATGATATTTGGTGTGGGGAAAATTCTTTGAAGCATGACTTCCCATCCTTGTTCAGTATTGCTAGACACAGAGAAGCTTGGGTGAAGGATAATTTTACTTGGAGGAATGGGGTTGTCGAGTGGAATGTCATTTTTGTGCGGCCCGTCTAAGACTGAGAGATGGATTTGGTTTCTCCTTTTTTTGATTGGTTGTACTCTTACAAGATCTCTATAGGTACTACGGACCGTATTCGCTGGTCCTCGTCTAAGAAAGGCAAGTTCGAGGTTAAGTCGCTCTTCAAGGCCTTGTCCAATTTTGACCATGAGGTGTTTTCTTGGAAGAGTATTTGGCGTACATAGGTGCCTTTGCGAGTGGCTTTTTTCGGGTGGACCACAGCCTTAGGCAAAATTTTGACTCGATAATCTGCGTAAGAGGAACCTTGTGGTGGTGGAGTGGTGTAGTATGTGGAAGAAGACAGGAGAGTCAGTAGATCATCTTCTTCTCCACTGTGAAATCGCAAGTACTCTTTGGCATACTATTTTTAGTCGGTTTGGGTTGCATTGGGTCATGTCTTGCAGGGTGAGGGACTTGTTCGATTGCTGGTGGTCGGAAGGACGTGCTCGAAGCGCGATAGTGTGGAAGCTGATCCCTCTGTGTCTTATGTGGTGTATATGGATTGAAAGAAATGCTAGATGTTTTGAGAACTCTACTAGGACTATAGAGGAACTGACTCATCTTTTCTTCTTTACTCTTTACTCTTGGACGGCCGCTTGGCTAGCTCTTTTAGTGATTAGTTTCTTTGACTTCCTATTTCATTTCTCTCCCTCTTAGGCGCTCTCTTTTTATATTTCCCATGTATGTGGGTTGCGCCCCTCTGTGCTTTTGATATATAACATTATTACTTATAAAAAAAAAAAAACTCCTTACTAAGACAGTCTGGCCAAAGATTTAGAATAATCAATTCCCATTAAATTTATCTCAAATGGATATTTCATGTCACTTTGATTAAATCAAAGGATTATGAATTCCATCTTCAGGAATTATGTTCATACATTACTACATGTGATCACCTAGCACACCGAGATTTCAACCGTAAAAGATCTCACTCCTAAATATATCAAAGTAACTCCCACTTGACATGAGTTCACATTCCTCCCAGGATTGAGAGTCAATGTTATAAGTTGTTGTGATTTCAAGTTTTTCATTTTGACAGCAATTATATATAAAATAACAACTCACGTGGTCTGTTCAGTGCATTGTTACTGCACCAACATATCAATCAGAACTCTTCACTTCCCTTATCAAAATAAATCATCATGATTGATATATTATAGTCTTATGAAATGGAATGTCCAATTCCATTATTGACTACGAATAATATTTTATAAGTTACAACATTACAACTTTTATGGTTTAGATTTTTTGTGCAATAATTGCATTAACATACCTCAATTCATAGTCAATATAACTTGAGGAGTACATGTATATATACAAAATAATATGCACATGTAAAATATAATAATCGTAATGTTCTTGTATAATTAAGAAAGTAAACAACTTTATTTAATAAGCCATAATGTCATACAATTGGAATTGGCTTTTAGAGCATAAACCCTAACAATATTTGGTTTTTCGGTATTTTGGAGTTTGGGAACTTTTTTTTTTTTTTTTTGGCTTGTTCGCTGCATGGGGCCTCCTCGTTTCTAAGTGCTGTGTGTTCTTCTTTGTGCCAGTGTGCTACCCATCTGTTCTCACATTTTTGTGCAGTGTTGTTTCTGAGCGGCTTGTGGTTTTCTGCTCATGATTTGCTTCTAGTGTGCTTGTTTGTGGTTTTCTGCCATTATTTTTGGTGCTTGGCCTTTGATTTTGTGCCAGTGTACTGCCAACCAGTGAGTTTGTTTGTGGTTTTCTGCCACTATATTGTTTTTTGGTGCTCAGCCTGGAATAAAACTTAGTCTAGACAGGAGGGAGATACTTCGTATCTTATGGAATCTAGGGGTACAATCGATCTGATATGATCTCAAATAGGAATGCTGAAAACGTGGCTGCTACTTTTGCTTGAGCTGTAAGACTCATGTTCCACACATTTCTTAAGTATCTAATGATTGTTTTCTGCATCAAGTTTCAGTCTACATGAGCTTGATCCTTAATGAAACATTAATATTAACACGGCTAATTTACTTATGAGTAAAATTAATTGGGCTGCTTATTGACTGTGGGGATTTATTTGGGAAACCCAAGTTGGTTATTATTCTCTATTTTAATCTCAGGAGGAGATTTGGCTACCGATGTGACTCACCTGTCTAGTCAGCCTGTAAAGGACTCTTCAACACTGGAGAGTCTTTTGAAGAAGCCGCACGTGCCATATAAAGTTCTTGATAAGCATGGTTTTGGGAATGAACTCTTGTCTAAAGTGGAGAAAGAATGTGTTGAGATTGATATCAAGTATGAAGGCTTCATTATGCGGCAACAAAACCAACTTCAACAAGTGAGTAATAAATGTTGTTTGGTTTACGTAAAATTTTCTGAATCACTTTAGCTCATGTCATTTTATTCCCTTTTTGGAATAACCTACTATTTTGGGCATTGAATCAGTGGCAGAGCTAGGAAATCTTTCCAAGATGTCCAAGGTTATATATATATATATATATATATATATTATATGTAGTTGTAGATCGAGGGTTGGCTTGCTTCTTGTAGTTGCATGACACAATGTGGTGGTACCTGCATCTTCTATAGGACTTGAACTTTGCACATATTACACGGAACATGAAGGAATAAAACTAAACTTACGTGAATCCAGATTATGTTTTATGTCATGTACACATATCAATGTGATGCTAATATCAATGGTCTACTTGAAGGAGTAATTATTGGGTGGCTAGACAATTATGTCACAAGCTAATTGACCCCATTATGTATTGTCCAACTATGAATATGTGAATTAATAAGTTAATAAAGTATCATCTTAAATATGGGTGGAAGAGTTTTAAGTTTAGAAGTTATACATTAATGACATAACAAATTATGACATATAATTGAAAATGACATATTTTGTTAAGTTTCAAAAAGTTTGGGAAGTAAGAATATAAATTAAAAAATATAATTTAGGGAAAAAGATACTTGACCATCTCCCTTCTTCATCATTGCATTGAATGTTGAGAATTTTATTGTGTCCTTTGTCTATTTCTTATTTGTAGATGGTCCATAAACAACATAAACCACTTCCAGAGGACTTGGATTACTATGCAATGACAACTTTGTCTCTTGAAGCACGTGAGAAACTGTCCAAGGTTTGTATGATAACTTTGTTTATTTAACTAGTAGCATAATTGATTTTCCTCATGTTATTTGTTTGGAACTGCATTAACATAAATTTGACCTCTAACATAAATTTGAACTCCTAATTGCAAATAAAATCTTGCTGAAGATACCAAGTGTTGAATTGTCGTTGCTTTCTCCTGCTTTACAGGTCAGGCCACAAACCATTGGGCAAGCAAGCAGGGTGGGTGGGGTAAGCCCTGCTGACGTTACTGCTCTCCTCATTATTCTTGAGGCCAATCGTAGGAAAGCTCAGGAACAGCAGAGGCACCAGAGATTGACTTCTCTCAGAGCAGATATAGATGATCCACATTTGCCCCAAGTTCCTTTGACTGAGTCAATCATCACTTAAATGTGCATCACAGTATTTCAAAGAAGCCGCCAGAGAATCAGACAAATGAGCATCAAATCTGACTTTGGATTAACATGAGACCTTTTGGAAAGCTAAGTGGCAAGATGGTTTTTCGGCATTAGGATTGTGAAACTTATCACAAATATGCTTCTGCTGCCCTGCACTTGAGGAATTTTGATCATCTTTCTCACACTTTTGCAGAAACAAAAGTGAAGGTCAGCTCAGGGACTCAAAATTTAGAAGTACATTATTTCAAAATTAATTTTCTTGTCAATTTACTTAAAGTCTGTTGATTCATAGTTTTTGCAGCTTCACAAGTCAATAGATATTGTATTAGTTGTAGTCTTTGTAATTAGTATAATATGTGTACATGCCTTAATTAAGTGAAAAATGTTTAGAAATAGAATTAAGACCTTCCAAGGTTGAAATTGTGTACTTGCTACCAACTACAATCTTAGGCAATATTAATTTGGAGGCAACTGAAGATGTCTTTTCGAGTATTATAGGTCCTACATGGATTCAGGTGGCTATGTTTGTTAAGGATTTTGAAAAGTCTTCTCTTTTCAAATACAAAAACACAATCTTCAAAAAATAATTATCAAGCAAACACTTTCCAAAATACAAAATACAAATACTTTTCAGAAAACAAAACACAATGCACTGTAGAAAATTTCTCACCTTTTTCATAGGAATATTTTTAATAAAACACGTTAATTTTTTTAGGTGTCGAAGCTCATTATTACTTTTCACAAAAAAAAAAAAAAAAAAAAAACCTCACACTACACTTTTTAGAAAATTTCTAACCTTTTTATAGGAATATTTTGAGAAAACTTGTGAATTTTTTCATGTGTATAAGTAAACTTGTTAGAACACTATCAGCAGATACCCAATCACTCATTCACTTCCCTCTATATAGAGAAAATCTAAAAAAAAAAAAAAAAAAAAAAAAATCACAAAAAATATCTTACAATAGGTTCCTTATTGCTTTTTTAAGCATTAGAAATGTTACAATGTTTTTCAATGCATTGAGAAGTACTTTAGCTTTCCTATAACTTTTTTATTCATATTTTAATACAAATATTTATCTCTCATCTCCACACTATTTGCCTTTCATTCGGGATTGTATTGGAATTTTATAAAAAAATGTGGGAGTAGGGTAGGTAGGGAATTTGAATTTTATAAATAAATAATATTTTAATAGTATATGGAAAGATAATAGAAACTATTGTGGAGTGTATTTGGTTAAGGAAACAAAAAATAATTTTGTTCCTTAGGAAACATCATAGAGAAATAACTACTAGTAGTCTTACTAACAAAACAAAAAACTAGAGAGGTGGCCACCCTTAACAGAGTAAAGAGAGTGGTCGCATGGCCACCTGTATCATGCTCATAGGAGACCGTGTGGCTACCCTAATAGGACAAAGGTGGTTCAATAGCCATACCAACAAGTTTGAGATGGCTGAGCGGCCACCCCCACTAGATCGGGGGGTGTCTGCAAGGCAACTTATCTATTTTTCTTAATTTTTTAGTAAGTTAGTCTTTACTCTTTTTTTGCTTTAAACAAAAAAAAAAAAGGTATGTTTGGTGTTTGTCTCTTTGAAGACACTACACACTAAAAAGCTTATCGTACAAATTTCTTGTGTAGATCTCGCAAAGAATACTTTTCAAATGTAGATCTCATTCAAGGCGCAGGTTGGGAGGGTTGAGAGGGGACAAATGCTCCCCTCACCTCTCAAAAAATCTCCTTTAAACCCTAGAAGAATTTCTCTAAATGTTTTTGTTACCTACCTTCAACTGCTTATCAAATTCACGAATCACGCTTTCTGTCATTGTTAAAGACGTTTCGGTAATTAGGTCGGAGTTCAGACCAAGGTTGAAGTCGATGCGATACAAGTCTTCTATATTTTATAAAAACGCACAATTCAAGCCTTGTACTTTGTTTACCAAAAAAATGCATTGTTTAACTTATTTAGCTAAACGCTCATCTAAAATATTCATTATGTTATGTTCAATGGATTATGGGCCCACAATCCTCAAATTGGACAAAAGTTGCGCCATGACGTGCGTCTCCTCATAGATTATTTATGGTCATGATAGACTAATTACCTCTTTTTTTCTTTTCTGAGCGATCAATTACTTATTTTTTGAGTAACTCTATATAAGATCTGATTTTTAAACAGTCTCTTTCAAAAGTAAAGATTTTTTGTTCAACAATCTTTTCTGAGCGATTCTACTAATAATTATCATGTCTAAATCAAATTAATTATTAATGTAATAAGCGATTATTAGATAATGTAAAAAAAATAAATAAAAGATTGTAATTTGTAAAAGCGAGCACAAGAATTCAGCTATCAACCGCCTATCTGTATTAATTATAGACCGGACCCGCTTATCTCTCTCTTTCCTTCCCCTTGTGGGTGTGGGTTTGTTTTGATAGAAGCCATGTTTTACGGTAAACAAACTTTTGAATATTTCCACCATCTGAATGTCCCATTCAATCCAACAAAAAAGAAACTTGCTTGATGACTCATCTCTCATCCACCCTTCTCCTTCTCCAACCTTGAGACCCAATCTTCTTCTTCCTAATTTGCAAACGAATCCCAATGAACGACATGGATGATGACAAAGAAAATTTCTTAATCCAGGTTTTGGATATATAGTTAGTTAATTCTTCATCTTTTTTGTTTTTTTTGTTTTGTTTTTTTGTTTTTTTTTTTGTTCTTGTTGAGACGTAGAAATGGCTGCACCGGATCCAAGTGCAGGAGGCACGTTCATATGGGTAATCTCTACCGTTTTATTTGTGTCTCTAGCAGCCGGAGGTGGCTGCCTTGTACTGTACATAATCCAACCTGACTCAGATTACGCTTCTTGGCTTCCCTTTGTTGGGGTGGCATTGGTTTGCCTTCCTTGGTTGTTTTGGATGCTCACATGCCTCTACCGAGTCATTTCCCGAGCATGCGGAGTTCGAGTTGCTGCCAGCGGTGGTAGAGGAGGACGACAAGGCGGCAGTGGTGGTGGTGGTGCATTCGATCAAGGAGGCTCTGCTCGTGCAAATGTGGTGAATAATAATAATAATGCAGCAGCAGCAGCTCGCGTGGAGGCGCCTCCACGCATAGTAGAGACTCTGCCGGTGAGGTCTCCTGAAAGTGAGGCAAGAAGACGCGCTCAATTTGAAGCTATTCTAGCATTAGACGAGGAAGATGAAGAAGAAGTGAAGGATAAAAAGAAGACTAGATCATCCTCAAACCATTCAAGCACCGATTTGTCAATGGCTTCACATGAGAGTGAAATGCCATTGGCCTTATCCATGGCATCTTGATGATCACCACATTCATCATATCCATATATGAGTAAGCCATATATATTTATGCCTATCTTCTGCTCTGAATGGATTATGATTCTTCTGATCAATGGATAACATTTTTCACCCTACGTATACCTATACATGATACATTCTTCATCGTCATACATACATTCATTACATGTACATATATACTGCTCCGTACATACCATAAATCCTGCCTTATTCTTGAAACATCTACCCCATCTGCAATATTGTCTGCTTGTGCATACTGGACTTCATAAATTTATTGTCATAGATATGATCTTCATTCAAAGCTTTGTATCTTCATCATTGCAAAATTAATAGTCCTTGAAAAACAGTTTTATAGGGGAAAAAACAATTGAATCTTTTTTCTTTTTCCTTTTTTCCATTCCTTGATTCGTGTGTAAGTCATAATACACGAACGACATTTTTGCTCATTAGAGAAAAATTCCAGCTCAACATTTAACATCTCTATTTTTTTTTTTTTTAAAAAAAAAGTAAAATCAGCCCATGTTATTTGCCTGATTTGTAATTAGCTCCCTATGATATCAAAATGAACTCAAATGTCCCTGAAGTATACAAAAAAAAAAAAAAAAAATTTAGTCTCCACTGACTTAATAGATTTTGATAGCGTGAAACGTTAGAGCCAATAAAATTGTTACACATGTTCTATTTAAGTAACTGTCGCTCGCACTAACAGAAACTGTTAAATTAAGGTGCGGAATTTGACTATATGGAGTAAATTGTTTTTTTTTTTTTGCATATCTCAAAGACTTCTAAGTTCATTTTGATTCCATAGGGATCTAACTGTAACTCAAGTAAATCACATGGACTCATTTTGCATTTTTTTTCTTTTCTTTTATTTTAGATGTTGATATTTATTATGAAGAGGAGCAAACGGACTGGTTTTTTGTCATACTTTTGCATGCTTTACAACTTTTGCTTTTTACGGTAGATGTTCAGAAAACTCTTTTAGTAGGGCAATGGATAGAATTTAGTAGTCGTTCCGTAGACTCATGTGCTTTTGTTTTTGTTCTTTGTTTTTTGTTTTGTTTTGTTTTTTGTTTTGTTTTGTTTTTTTTTGTTTTTTTATATTATTTAAATTTGATGTGACTTTTAAAATTACTATTAAATTTGTAATAAATTACTATTGAATTTTTATTCAAACATATCACATATCAAAGCATGATATGTTCATTTGTGCCTTTATTTTTCAATTTTTAGAGTCAACTTAACCAGACTTGAAAAGGGTAAAGGTAAATTTATTCTAAATCTTAAGTGTTAAGTGCATAAGAAATTATTCGTTGTTGGGGTTTGCGTATCTTGATTATGTGATTTATCTTCTAGCTAAGCAAACTGCAAATTCTACGGATGCATGTTTGTTGAAGGGAGATCTCCCATTTTACATGTGTGATCTGTGCGCGTGAGTGCACTTGCTTTCAGATAATTCTAATGCAATACAAACACGAAGAGAGATTCCACCTGTTCTTCTCTTCTCAACAATTATTGATTTTTGCATCATGTTGTTGCTTGCCTCTATATATATATATATATATATTGTGCAAAAACCATTTATGGTAAATAACTCAAAACAATTGTAGACAATAATATCAAAATTTACATGGCTCCCTCAATAAGAGGTATGTCCACAAATGAAAGCAATCACAAAGAATTTACGAAAGAAAGATGGAATACAAAAAAGAATAAAAAGAAACAACTCAAAACTCAAAGCATGAGGCCTTGTTTGGCAAAAGACTTGGTTGTGAGTTTTGGCTTGGAATGGATTGATGTGATATAAAGTAAATAGAAGTATTTGAATTTTTTACGTCAAAAATTGAAAAAAAAATTGCTTTATATTGAGTTTTTTATTTGAATAGTAATAAAAAGTGATTGTCGTGATCTAAAAAGTAAGAATGTTTGGGAGTTGGAAAAAACAATAATAAAAAAAATAAAGTGAACTTAATTAGGCCTTTTGCAAAAACACGTCTTGAAAAAAGAAAAAGAAAAAGGTGATACTCCAACCAAATACCAGTCATGTGCAACACATTGTTATATAAAGATAATCAAAGAATGAAACAATAATGGAGCAAATAAACCTAGGTGGAGATCACGTACCCTAGTGGAGTAGGGTTCAAGTGCACAGTGATGAATGCCAAATATTGCATAATTGGGTCCCTTAATTTGCATTTGTTAATCCTTTACCTTTATTATGATATGATGCTTTGTGTTAGTTTCGATGTTTTATTGTTTTACAGGTTGCAAAGGGAAAACTGCGGTCTTAATGTGAAAGATGCACAGAAGTTGGGAAAAGAGCAATTCTAGAAGTGGGATCAAGCCCACAACACTACGCTTGAGCGCATCTGCTCTCGAGCCCTGCAAGGGCACGTTTGAGCACACCCTGCCTATGCCCAAGTAAGCAGTGCCCGTAACGACCCCAATGGGCAAGTCAATTAATTAGTAATTGATCCCATGTTTCGTCTCCCAACCATATCCCTCACGCGACAAGGCTCAAGGATTTCAACCCCTCGTAAACGAGAGACCTCAGCGGAAGACTTTCTAAACTATAGGAATACAGAGCATTACATACACAGCCACACATTCATATACCAGAGTAAACAAAATACCTCATAATATAAAGATAATCATCAAATGTACTGGTCATCAGACCATCATCAAATAAGGTTACAACCCATAATATAATTGTCTTAACAAAAGATCAACAGATCAAATCCTAAGTTTAAGCAAAGCTAAAGAGATAACAATCTCGATCATGTCTACTCAAGTGGTTCCTCCATCAATTCACATAGAATGTAACCAAATTGGATCCATGTCCTGTTAAGTGCCAAAATGTTAATATTTTAGCCCTTAAACTTATTTGTGTTAATTCCTTAGTGTTGTTAGTTTGTGCTATTTTACTTCCTTTTTGTATTTTATTTGTTTTATAGGTGTTTGGAAGAAAAGAGAGCATTCCTGGAAGTATCGGGCTTAAAGGACAAAATTGTGAAAAAGCTAGAAGATTTGAAACAAGCAAAAGTATTCTAGTAGTGCGATTGATCGCAAGAGACCTGTGATCGAGCGCACTTCCAGAGAGGTCCAGACGTGAAGAGCGAGGCGTGCACTTGTATGCACAAGAGAAGACTCAATTACAATGCGATCGAGGGCAGAAGACATACGATCGATGCAGAGGTGCGATCAAGCGCACAAGGGCTACGATCGAGTGCACCCGTGTGTTGGAGAATTCCAGAAGTTGCGGCCAGACTTCCTTTGCTTTCCATATTAGGGTTTTTCTAGTCCTAGTTGCACTAGGAGTAAATGTTTAGCAAATTTATTTGACTCGGAAGTTCACGAATCGTTTGCAATATAATGTTTTGCAAGTGTGAGGTTGATCCCACAGAGAATTGTGTTTTTGAAGAACAATTTATAACTAAACTAATTTTATTCTAACCTAGTTCCAAAAAAAGTTTGAATTTTGAGTTTTGAAAATTAAAGGATAAACATAAATAAAATAAAATAAAACAAAAGATAAAGACTAAGGTTTGGGAATCCACACTCACTGAATCATAACAACATACTCCATGTTCATCAATATTTACCCGAAGTTCTCACAATTAAAATCTTAGATATGTTTTTTTATGCTTTAACAGTTAATCAAAATCATCCCATATATCCATTCATTGCACAAATCACAAAAGGAATCCAATATCAATGAAATCATCAAATGTATCTGTAAATCACAAAAGATATCCAATTTTAATTGAAACACCTAATGTATCTGTAGAACAAATCACAAGGGATATCCAATTTTTAGGCAAATAAAATCAAGCAATCAATTGTATTGAATTATCTCAAATCATCAAGTGTATCCTTGAATAACAAAAGATATCCAAGAATCATTCAATCCAATTGAAAATGAGTGAAACAATTGAAATATAAAACACAATAAAATTGGATAAATCAAGACTTACATAAAAGTGATGTTGTTCTTCATCAGTGAGGTTTCATCCCCAACTTTAGTTGGGAATTTAGCTCCACATAAAAATAAAATCTAAACCTAAACCTAAAGAAAAACTAAACTAAAGTTGTAGAATTTTGCTCTCTGGACTTGTGTATCTTTCTTGAATACAAAGAGGTCTATTTATAGGATTAAGAGAGTCCTAGAAGCCCTAGTAAGCTAAGATAATTTGTAGGTCTATCTCCCAGACCAAATAGAAGTCTGAAATCGGAATAGGATTCATCCAGATTTGTGTTCTTTTATTGCAGGGTGATTTTGGCATAGTAACCATCCGAATTAGAAAAATCTTATTTCACAATGAACTATAGTATGTTGAGTTATATTTCCAATGGCGCTTGAATCACCTCAATTCGATACTCTAGTGGAAAGTTATGGTCAAAATACTGAGATATTTGCATAATTTAAATTTGAATAAAATCTGAAATTTTATCAAATCTGAAATTTAATCCAATTTAACATTTTCTTGGATTTGGTTAACCACATCATCTAGGTCTTCTCAAAGTGTGCTTTCTTCCAAACTTTGTATTTTTCCCTTTAAAGCTGTAGTTTTTCTTTAACGACCTATAAAACACTAAAAACACAAAGCTAAAACAAAACATTAGATAATGACACAGCTAAATGATTAACTAATGTAAATAAAGGGGTCCAAATATGCAATATTTAATACCTATCACTAAACCCTACGATTTTACTAGGGTTTTTAGGTTTTCTAGAGTATTCCTAAGCCTATAAATAGATCTCTAAACCTTTAGAATAATCATCCATCAATAGACAACTTTGGGGGAGGAATTTGGAGGCTACTTCTAGGAGCGGTGTTTGGTTCTTTCTTTCTGATGTGCAAAATATCTACCTAAATTAATAGGTAAATAATTGTACGTTTTACCTGCAAGTGCACAAGGTCAACATAGTAGTATATGGTGCAAGTACAGGATCATTCTCACGAGGATTGCTGAATTTATGTTTAAAAATAAATTCCTTAAGTAAAACAAAGATTGATTGGTTAAGTGATGATAATAAAAGTTAGGGCTTTGATATCCACCACTAATAATATTTAGTTAATACAACAATATGCCAATGCTTTGATCATGTTATGCATATCTAATGTTTGTCAACCTAAGGGCATGGCGTATACTCCTAAGGCTATAGATTTCCCTAAGCAACGAGTTAGGCATGGCGTATACTCTAACTCTTTTCTTTTCTAAGGGATTTAGCATGGTGTATACTAAGTTGTTCCTTAGGAAAGCATATATTTTATGGAAATCGACAAACACATGAGACCTAGGGCATGACATAAACTCCCGGTTCCCATGTTGATTAACCCAAGAATTGCGGTGTGGATTCTTTTGTTACTTATGTTAAACCCAGGACTCGGCCATCCAAAGTGATTTAACTAACTAGTCCATACCACATGCATATGTTGATCAGGCACACACATATGAGGAATTCATGCAAGTAGGCATTAATCAAGTTAAATAGCATAACAAGATCATCACAGGGGCGCCAACATTGAAATATTAACGAAACATAATTATGGCTTCAATCTAGCCCTACTAATTAAATTAGCTACTCATAAAATTGATGTTAAACATCTTCATGAAATAAAAGAAAAGAAAAGAAAAGAATAAACCCGAAACTTGAACTTCAAGAGCTCCTCTTCTTCTCCTTACAAAGTATATCTATTCTAGAGGCTTAAGGGTCTATTTATAGGTTTTAGAAGTCCTTAACAAAGTAGTAAAGCTAAGGATTTCGTACTGTTTCAAAACCTATTACAATTGGGAGTTGGAAAACCCTAATCTGGAAAGAGGAACATTCTAGCTGCCACTTGATGTGTCTCCTACGCACGGGTACGATCGATCGCAGCCCGTATGCGCTCGATCGCAGGTCTGCGATCGATCCTCTTTTGGCATGCGCTCGATCGCTCCTGGCCTAGACTGTGCTTTGTCTTCTCGGGTACTGCGCTCGATCGCAGTGTCAGGGAGCTCCAATTTTCTCCATCTTCTCTTTTTGAGCCCAAATCATCTAGATTTACTTCATTTTCTTCCAAAAGCCTAGAAAAGTATGAAAAACACAAAAATGAATTAAAATGGCCTAATTAACTAAAACCAAAGGATTAAAACATGTAATTTAAGGGCTGAAAATGTGAATATTTTAGCACTTATCACACCCCCCAAACTTACATATTGCTAGTCCCTTAGCAATACAAAACTAAAAATAGGAATGGAAAAACAGAAAACTAAAGATAAATTCATCTTTCGTGGGATGTACAATTGTATTTCTCGTATGCAACAAGCCTTTTAAACCCCTAGGAACTCCCTAGTGGACGAGTGAAGTCTTGTGAGGGTTTTCCAAAAATGTTACCCACAAACATCATGCACAGTTCATGTTATTTCAAAATTAAAGCATCACTTCAAGATTATGATTTTCATTCATCAGCAAACTTAAAAAGATGAACTCCATCTTCACAATGAATTGGAATCTCAAAGTGCAATTACTTACAAAGGACATGCTAAATCATCACAAGTTTGAAATTTGTGTACAGTGAATTAGTACAAAATTATGAGGCTTCCAAATCTTTCCAATATGCAATGTCTCCTTATCTCAGAATTCACTAAAATTCTTATTAGAATGACACACTGGCATATTTCTTTTTCTTTCTTTTTTTCTTTTTTTTTTTTTTTTTTTTCGGTCAGGTTGTGCAATGTTGGTTCCCTTAAGCTTTCTATTTGACCCTTGTAATGAGTGTTAAGTCAATGACTCCCAAACCAGATGGTTTTAGGGCATTAGGTGTAAAGACACCCCTAAGGACCTATTAACTCGAGTCAAAAAGGCTACAAAACCAACTAACCATGACATTGATCAAATCCAAATTTTTCACCTTTTGATGTGAACACTCAATGCTTTGAGGCAAGAGGTCCGGTTACTCATTGAAACGCCATCAATGATCATTTATTTATTCTTTTTATTTTTATTTTTTTTAATTTTTTTTTATTTCATCACTATATATACCATAGAGTCATCTAATAAGTCATCCAATTTCATCCAAGATGCAAAAACACACATATTAGACCTCATGTCATTCTTCACAAATTATGTGCTAATGTGCTTGAGTGCTTAGATTAAACATGTAATTTTTCAACTGTCCTCAACAAGTAACCAAACTAACAGATTCACTCATCAGATCATGTGTTCAAAATTTTAAGCTTACTGATGAATTCAAGCCACAATTCTTTTTGATCAACTTAAAATTTTAGAGCAAACATGAACATGCATAACGTTTCTTTGTTTTTTTTTTTTCCAAATAAACAAGCAAACACACAAAACAAATAACATGAAATTGGGACAAAGTGTGTGTGAACATGTGTGCCCATACCCCCAAACTTAAATGACACACTGTCCCCAATGTGTCTAAGTAAAGGAAAGAATGTACCCGGGAGATGGTCGACATAGTCTTGGAAAGCATGGCTCATAGCACACCCCCAAACTTGAATCGAAGCACACTTGTCCCTGCAAAATAAGAAAACACACAAACAAGTAAAAAAAAAAAACTAAACTAAAAATAAATAAAAAGATTAACTTAAAACACACTAAACAAAACAAAATAAAAAGATAACTATGGGATGCTGCCTAAGTGCGCTCGATCGCACGCATGGTGCGCTTGATTGCATTTGCGCAAGGCTGTGCATCTATAGGTGATGTGCGCTCGAGCGCACATTAGGTGCGTTCGATCGCACTAATAGAATGTACAACAGTCAAAAGTCGGTTACTACGCTCGATCGTACTCAGGGTGCGCTCTATCGTAGTAACAGAATGCAATGAAACCACAAGTGAAGACCTGCGCTCAATCGCAAGCAGGTTGCAATCGATCGCAGTAACATAATGTAAAAAAATACATGGCAAAAGACATGAAACACTAAAACACTAAAGTAAAACAAAACACTAAGGAAAACAAAATAAAATAAAACAAACAACAAAATAAAAGGATATGCTATGGGGTGCCTCCCATGAGCGCTAAGTTTAACGTCTTCAGCCAAACTGTGGCACTTTAAATTTGAAGCTCCAATCTTTTCGTCTCTTGCACCAAAGGGAATGAATCTTTTCGGTTGCACGGTGCTTCCTAGTGTCTATAGATCGGGGAAGACCACTTTGATTTTTCTTAAACAATTGCTCTTCCGGTGGGGAATCATGAACTGGAATAAAGTAAGAAGAAAACTCAGGAAGCTTCTCTATCTTGATGTCCTCAATTTTCTCATGTGGTCGCTCTAACAGACTTCTCTCTTGGCCTCTTGGTGTTTCAGGAATGAGAGCTAATGGTGAAAAAATCTTAGTGCTCTCTTCTTTTTCCTGATGTGGCTCCTATGGAATTTCAATTTGCTCCTCTGTCCCCTCTTCCACTTGATTTTCCGCCACCTTTTCGCTCCTCAATGTGGTAATTTCTTACTCATGATAGAAGGTGCACTCTTCCTCCATGTACTGTTCATTGGGGTGTTCCATCAACTGCCTTTGACAGTCTTCTTTTTGGTATTGGTGAGGCCTATTGATGCGGAATGTACTTAGCTCCTTGGCCAATTGTCCCACTTGTACTTCTAGTCTTTGAATGGCTTGATCATGCCTTGTATTGATTTGTTCTTGCGCAAACACAAATTGTTGTTGTGAAGTCACCAATTGTCGTACAAGATCCTTCAGGTCATCCTTCTCTGGCTTTTAAGCTGGTTGGACTGCTTGTTGGAAATTGCTTTGCTGTCCTTGAGGGTTCCGAATGTTCCTACTTTGACTCAATGAAGAATTGAGGTGGTTGTGCCACCCTGAATTATAAGTGTTGGAGTAAGGATTGTTCTTGGGAGGATAAGTGTGCTGTCCCACATAATTCACCTCTTCTTGTTCTGCATATGGAGATAAAGGATATGTCTTAGTGGTGTGATCTAAATGGGAACAAATAGCACATACCTGGTTTGGGGTGTCCCATTGCAGAGGTGAGATTTTCTGGGCAGTCTTGGCCTTGACAATCATGTCCAACTTCTTCTCTATGGCAACCTTCTGATCTTGTAGTAGTAGATCCAATTGAGAGGAATATGCATGATTTTTAAGAGCTCGAGCTTGCCATGGGAAATTTGACTGTTGGCTCCAGGTTGGGTTGCAGGAATCAAGATAGTTGTCGTTCCTCGGTCTAGAGATCGATGTGTTCTTATGCCCAAAAATTTTGTTAGGAATTTGTCTTATTGAAGGACATTCTTTAACATGGTGATAAGGGTCGTGGCATAAAGAACACGGTCCATGGGGTGTCGGAATGCCTCCCCACATATGTGAAATTAAAAATAACAAAAATAAGTTAAAATTAAAAGGGAAATAAAAACTTACTAATATGCAGACTCGAATGACCCTGCATGAAACAAAAGAAAAAAATCAGATCTATAATTAGTGCAGTAACTGTGTTGCTCTCTGGATGTGTGATCGATCGCACCGTGAGTGCGCTCGATCGTACTGGTGCGCTCGATCGCCCTGGTTGGGTGATCGATCGCACCTTCAGAGGCAAAACAGGAACTACGGAAAAAACTATAAAAACAGAAAAATTTAAAACAAAAACAAACTAAGGAAAATAATTCCAAACAAATCAAACAATTCCCGGCAACAGCGCCAAAAACTTGATGTACAAAATATCTACCTAAATTAATAGGTAAATAATTGTACGTTTTACCTGCAAGTGCACAAGGTCAACATAGTAGTATATGGTGCAAGTACAAGATCATTCCCACGAGGATTGCTGAATTTATGTTTAAAAATAAATTCCTTAAGTAAAACAAAGATTGATTGGTTAAGTGATGATAATAAAAGGTTGGGCTTTGATATCCACCACTAATTATATTTAGCTAATACAAAAATATGCCAATGCTTTGATCATGTTTTGCATATCTAATGTTTGTCAACCTAAGGGCATGGCGTATACTCCTAAGGCTATAGATTTCCCTAAGCAACGAGTTAGGCATGGCGTATACTCTAACTCTTTTCTTTTATAAGAGATTTAGCATGGTGTATACTAAGTTGTTCTTTAGGAAAACATATCTTCTATGGAAATCGACAAACACATGAGGCCTAGAGCATGGCATATACTCCCAGTTCCCCATGTTGATTAACCCAAGAATCGCGGTGTGGATTCTTTTGTTACTTATGTTAAACCCAGGACTCGGCCATCCAAATTGATTTAACTAACTAGTCCATACCACATGCATATGTTGATTAGGCACACACATATGAGGAATTCATGCAAGTAGGCATTAATCAAGTTAAATAGCACAACAAGATCATCACAACGGCGCCAACATTGAAATATTAACTGAACATAATTAGGTCTTCAATCTAACCCTACTAATTAAATTAGCTACTCATAAAATTGATGTTAAACATCTTCATGAAATAAAAGAAATGAAACAAAAGGAAAAGAATAAACCCGAGACTTGAACTTCAAGAGCTCCTCTTCTTCTCCTTACAAAGTATATCTATTCTAGAGGCTTAAGGGTCTATTTATAGGTTTTAGAAGTCCTTGACAAAGTAGTAAACCTAGGGATTTCGTAGGGTTTCAAAACCTATTACAATTGGGAGTTGGAAAACCCTAATATAGAAAGAGGAACATTCTGGCCGCTACTTGATGTGTCTCCTGCGCACGGGTGCGATCGATCGCAGCCCGTATGCGCTCAATCGCAGGTCTGCGATCGATCCTCTTCTGGCATGCGCTCAATTGCACCTGGCCTGTGTTGTGCAAAAATCTACCTAAATTAATAGGTAAATAATTGTACGTTTTACCTGCAAGTGCACAAGGTCAACATGGTAGTATAAGGTGCAAGTACATGATCATTCCCACGAGGATTGCTGAATTTATGTTTAAAAATAGATTCCTTAAGCAAAAGCAAAATAAAAGTTGATTGTTGATGTGATGATGACAAAGGGTAGGGCTTTGATATCCACCACTAATTATATTAAACTAGTATTTCAATATGCCAATGCTTTGATCAAGTTATGCATATTTAATGTTTGCCAACCTAAGGGCATGGGTGTATACTCCTTAAGCTATTGATTTCTCTAAGCAACGAGTTAGGCATGGGTGTATACTCTAACTCTTCTCTTTCCTAAAGGATTTAGCATGGTATATACTAAGTTGTTCTTTAGAAAAGCATATGTTCTATGGAAATCGACAAACACACAGGGCCTAGGGCATGGGTGTATACTCCTAGTTCCCTATGTTGATTAACCCAAGAATCGCGGTGTGGATTTTTTTGTTACTTAAGTTAGACCCAAGACTCGGTCATCCAAATTGATCTAATTAACAAGTCCATACCACATGCACATGTTGATCAGGCATACACATATGAGGAATTCATGCAAGCAGGTATTAATCAAGTTAAATAGCACAACATGATCATCACAAGGCGCCAATATTGAAATATTAATTTAACATAACTAGGGCTTCAATCTAGCCCTACTAAATAAATTAGCTACACATAGAGTTGATGTTAAACATCTTCATAAATTAAAAGAAAAGAAAAGAAAGGAAAGAATAAACCCAAGACTTGACTTGAGAGCTCCTATTCTTCTCCCTTCTCCAAGCCTACCTATTCTAAAGGCTTAGGAGTCTATTTATAGGCTTTAGAAGTCCTTGGAAAAGTAGTAAACCCTAGGGTTTTCGTAGGGTTTCAATCCTATTACAATTTGGAGTTTGAAAAACCCTAATATGGAAATAGGGACATTATAGCAGCCACTTGGAATGCCTCCTGCGCACAGGTGCGCTCGATCGCAGCCAGTGTGCGCTCTATCGCAGGTCTGCGATCGATCCTTCTTTTGCCCTGCGCTCGATTGCTCCTGGTCTTGCTCGTGCAACATCTTCTCTGGTATTGCGCTCGATCGCAGGTACCCTGCGATTGATCGCAGTACCAAGGAGTTCCAATTTTTCCATCTTCTTCTTTTGAGCCTAAATCACCCAGTTTTACTTCACTTTCTTCCAAAAGCCTGTAAAAACATCAAAAACACAAAAGAAATTAAAATGGCCTAATTAACTACAACCAAAGGATTAAAACATGTAAGATAAGGGCTGAAAATATGAATATTTTAGCGCTTATCAGCCTGGACTGTGCTTTGTCTTCTCGGGTACTGCGCTCGATCGCAGGTACCCTGTGATCGATCGCAGTGTCAAGGAGCTCCAATTTTCTCCATCTTCTCTCTTTGATCCCAAATCATCTAGATTTACTTCATTTTCTTCCAAAAGCCTAAAAAAGTATGAAAAACACAAAAATGAATTAAAATGGCCTAATTATCTAAAACCAAAAGATTAAAACATGTAATTTAAGGGCTGAAAATATGAATATTTTAGCACTTATCACTTTCCCTTTTCTTTTTAGTTTTATTTTCATTATGTGTAACTAACTCTTTAGGATGGCTAGATTGAAGCCTTAATTATGTTTATTTAATATTTCAATATTGGCGCCTTTGTGATAATCATATTGTGATAACTTGATTAATTCTTGTTTTATTGAATTTCTGATATATGTGTGATTGGCCATTATATGCATGTGGTATGTATTAGTTAATTAAATCAATTTGGATGATTGAGTCCTGAGCTTAATAAGAGTAACAAAAAAAATCCACACCAGGTTCTTGGGTTAATCAACATGAGGAACCAAGAGTAGGCACCTATGCCCGAGGCCTCATGTGTTTGTCGATTTCCACAGATTTATGCTTTCTTAAAGAACAACTTAATAGACACCCATACTAAATCCTTTATGAAAGAAAAGAATTAGAGAAGATACACATGCCTAATTTGTTGCTTAGGAAAATCAATAGCTTAAGGAGTAGACACTCATACCCTTAGGTTGGCAAAAATTAGGTATTCATAATATGGTTGGATCATTGATATATTGTCATATTAGCTAAGTACGATTAGTGGTGGATATTAATGCCCTACCTTTTTATTTATCTTTTATCTTTTCATAATATCAATATCGTGACAATTTTGATATTTTAATTAATTATAAATAAAATCAACAATCTCTGTGGGATCGATCTCATACTTGTTGCACTATACTATTGTTTTGATCTTGTGCACTTGTGAGTTAAAACGTACTAAATATTATCTATTAATTTAGGTAGTATTTGGCACAATATGTCCTCAAAAATTACTCAAATCAGATCCTGCGCAATCACCCACGTCTACTCCGAAGGTATCTTCGTCTAAGCTAGCTAAACTGCACCATTATTCGTAATGGAGGGGGGAAAACCTAAAATAACGAGGTAAGTCTAAAGACTTAGTGAACGTTAACGTATATAATGCCCATGCCAGTTTTTGTAATGAACTCTAATTTTTAGAAAATATGCAACAGTTTCATCGTGACAATTTTCCGTCGGTGTGATATAGATATATGATATATGCATATGATATTGAGTAACAATCATAGTTCAACAATATGGTCTACCCAAGATATTATCCTTTCTCAGTAGGGTTAGCGCTGTCTTAAGGGACCTGTAATATAATGTCGGTGCCCTGACCATTGTACGCTACCGTACATAACAGTAGCGGCACGAGTTATAAGTACTAAAATATTCATATTTTCAGCCCTTAACTTGCATGTTCTAATCATTTGGTTTTGGTTAATTAGGTCATTTTAATTCCTTTTTATGTTTTTCATACTTTTGTAGGCTGTTGGAAGAAAATGAAGTAAATCTAGATGATTTGGGCTCAAAAGAGAGAAGATAGAAAATTGGGAGCTCTATGACACTGCGATCGAGCACAGTACCCGAGAAGACAAAGCACAATCCAGGCCAGGAGTGATCGAGCGCATGACGGGTTGAAGAGGATCGATCGCAAACCTGCGATTGAGCGCTCACGGGTTACGATCGATCGCACCTGTGCGCAGGAGACATATCAAGTGGCGGCCAGATTGTCATTCTTTCCATATTAGGGTTTTCCAACTCCCAATTGTAATAGGTTTTGAAACCCTACGAAATCCCTAGGTTTACTACTTTGTCAAGGACTTCTAAAGCCTATAAATAGACCCTTAAGCCTCTAGAATAGATATACTTTGGGAGGAGAAGAAGAGGAGCTCTTGAAGTTTAAGTCTCGGGTTTATTCTTTTCCTTTCTTTTCTTTTCTTTATGAAGATGTTTAACATCAATTTTATGTGTAGCTAATTTAATTAATAGAGCTAGATTGAAGCCCTAGTTATGTTTAGTTAATATTTCAATATTGGCGCCCTTGTGATGATCTTGTTATGCTATTTAACTTGATTAATGCCTACTTACATGAATTCCTCATATGTGTGTCCCTGATCAACATATGCATGTGGTATGGACTAGTTAGTTAAATCAATTTGGATGGCCAAGTCCTGGGTTTAACATAAGTAACAAAAGAATTCACACCGTGATTCTTGAGTTAATTAATATGGGGAACCGGGAGTATATGCCATGCCCTAGGTCTCATGTGTTTGTTGATTTCCATAAAACATATGCTTTCCTATGGAACAACTTAGTATACATCATGCTAAATCCCTTAGAAAAGAAAAGAGTTAGAATATACGCCATACCTAACTCGTTGCTTAGGAAAATCTATAGCCTTAGGAGTATACGCCATGCCCATAGGTTGACAAATATTAGATATGCATAATATGATCAAAGCATTGACATATTGTTATATTAGCTAAATATAATTAGTGGTGGATATCAAAGCCGTACCTTTTATTATCATCACTTAGACAATCAATCTTTATTTTACTTAAGGAATTTATTTTTAAACAAAAATTCAGCAATCCTCGTGGGAATGATCCTGTACTGCACCATATACTATTATGTTGACCTTGTGGACTTGCAGGTAAAACATACAATTATTTACCTATTAATTTAGGTAGATATTTTGCACATCAAGTTTTTGGCGCCGTTGCCGGGGATTGCGGTGAATTTTTGTTTAAAATTATTTTCCTTTAGTTGTGTTATTTTAATTTTCAATTTTCAATTTAGTTGTTAAAAAAAATTCAATTTTTTTTTTTTTTTGTTTTCCCTAAATTTTCTGTTTCAGGTTGTGGATTGGCATTCTGTGATTGCGATCAATCGTCAGCCAAGTGTGATCGAGCGCACTCTGATCGAACGCACCAACCTACGATCGAGGACAGTTCCAGGGAGCCTCCGAACCAGCAGCACTAAAGCTGCCTAACTGAAGCAGTAATTCAGTTGATACAAGGTCGTTGATCTCAAGCCTCAACCGTTCTTCCACTCGATCCTGAACTTGAGCGGACAATTCGACAGCGACCTAGAGACAAAGAAGAAGAAAAAGAAATTGATATGGAAGACTTGCAAGAGAATCCAATTGGACCAAGACCATTAGAGGCAAATCCACCACGGGTGAGGAGACCAATGAAGTAGGCATACGTTCCAGCAAACCTCCATCAACCCTCATGCATAGCATATCAACCAGAGTTGGATGGCAGCTATTATATCTCTCCTCAAATCCTTAATGCATTGACTCACTTCAGAGGCACAGCTACTGAGGATCCCAACTTGCATCTTAAAGAATTCTTCGATTTATGCAAGTTGTAGCATGTTCAAGGCCTAACTCCAGAGAGACTCAGGTTAGTCCTCTTCCCTTTCTCTTTGAAAGATAATGATAAACTTTGGTACAATTCCTTGCCTGCAGATTCCATCCATACTTGGGAAGAATTAACCACCAAGTTTCTAAAGAGGTTTTTCCCAGCCCAAAAGACAAAACAACTTAAAAGGGAACTTCAAATGTCCCAACAATGAGATGGAGATTTGTTCTTTGAGGCCAGGGATCACTTCAATTCCTTGCTTCTAAAGTGCCCACATCACAACATCCCTTAAGATGAGTAGGTACAAATTTTCTATGAAGGATTAGATGATACTAACAAAGGGATGGTTGATTCAACTTGTGGAGGAACACTTATGGAGAAGAGTAGTGAGGAAGCTGTGGAACTTTTTGAAACATTAAGTGAGCATTCACAGCAATTCTGTTCAAGAGGAAGGAGAGGAATCAAAAGCAAGGGCATGTATGAAGTAAACCTCAGTGGGGGATCAACCAATCAGTTGGCTGCTGTAGAAAAGAAGTTGGACATGATTGTCAAGGCCATGACTGCTCAAAAAATCTCGCCTCTGCAACAAGACACACCAATCCAGGTATGTGCTATTTGTTCCCATCTAGATCACACCACTGAGAAGTGTCCTTTATCTCCATTCGCAGAGCAAGAAGAGGTGAATTTTGTGGGACAAAACAATTACCCCCCACAAGAACAACCCATACTCCAATACTTACATTCCAGGATGGCGCAACCATCCAAATTTCTCTTGGAGTAATAATCAAGGACAGCAGAAAGGTCCCCAACAAGCAAGCTAACCAACTCAAGAGTCAAGGATGAACCAACTGGAGAATATGATACACAACCTGGTGACTTCACAACAGCAATTCACGGTTGATCAAAAGCAATTCAATACAAAGACTGATTAAGCCATTCAAAGACTGGAAATGCAAATGGGTCAGATGGTAAAGGAGCTGAGTGAGAGGAAGTAGGGAGAATTTCCAGCTCAAACAATACTTAACCAAGGGAGTCACCAGCAGCTGAAGGCAGCCACAACTCTTAGAGGACCTGCTCCTACAAGGGCACTTGATCCAAATTCTAAAGAGCTCAAGTGCAGTTCTTCACACTAGGAACATTACAGTCACAAGTAGACGCGTTTGAGTAGTCCAGAACCTCAAGCACATCTACTCAAAACAGTGGTAATGAGGCCACTGAAGGCGGTAACATTTTCCCTCTTGTTTTCTTCATGTTACTTTCTTTACTTTACATATGTCTCAATTATTCCTTGTGTTTCGTTTTCATTATTGACCATTATTTTATTTTTCTTTTGCTTTGTTTTAAAATATATGTATATATATATTTTGACATTCTGTTACTACAATCGATCGCAACAAGTGTGCAATCGAGTGTAGTAACCGAAGGGTGGCTCGACTGTTTCTGTCAGTGCGATTGAACGCACCTTAGGTGCGATCGAGCGCACCAGATGTGTGATCAAGCGCACTCAGACAGCAGGGCACGTGACCTATTTTAGGTCACTTTTCCCCCTTACCCCACAATTCTTTCTCCCGGCGCCGTACAGGTTCTCCCCACACCCATCTCCGGCACACTCTTACTCCTCCCATTTTTCTCCTATTTTTCACCAATTCCACCACACAACCACCACACAGGTCACCTCTTCGGCCACTATACCATCAAATTCTCTACCACATTAACCCACAACCCCTACACCATCCCCATTAACCTCCATCTCTGAACACTCACCCAACCTCCAATTTTCACTTATTTTCTTGCAACTGTGGGTGTTCATCCACCCACATTGCCTCTGTGTTGGGTTTTTCTTGTCTTTGCAGGGCGTTTTGGGCATCTTTTGCTGTATTGTGCTACTGTGGTCATTAGAAGTGCGCACCACCTGTTCGACAAAAGTACCCAGTCAAGCTCAACATGCCTAGAACCCGTGCTTCATCTTCCAGGAGGTCCGAGGCCCAAGCTATTTCTCTGTCGCCCACTTATGAGGAGCGGGAGCTACTATTTGAGACTACCTTCGCCATTCGCGAAGACTTTCAAAACCATGAGGCAACTCAATGGGCGGTCGCCGAGTTTAAGTGAAGGGGACTCAAGAAGCTCTTCAAACCGGTCACCTCCATCGCCTACCGGAAGTTGGTCATTGAATTTTATGCCAAATTTTCCTATGACTATGATAACTCGGCTGCTCTCTCCTCAAAGGTACAAGGCCACGTTATTCATGTGACTAATACCGACATTGCCGCCGCCCTTCAATGCAATTATGGGCATCCTCTAAAAACTACACATCTTGCTGAGCAACCGCCCCGATACTATATGGCAGAAATCATTGAAGATATGTACCAAGGGCACTATGCGGATGCCCACCATAATGCCGGCAGCCGGTCCAAGCTACCTCGAAGGTTGTGGTTTGTGGACTCCATTTTGCATCGCAATGCCTTCCCCTTGGGACACAAAACTCAAAGGCGTGATCAATTTCTTCAAACCCTCTACGCCTTCCACAAAGATTTGGAAGCCTCATAATTTTGTAATAGTTCACTGTACATAAATTTCAAACTTGTGATGATTTAGTATGTCCTTTGTAAGTAATTGCACTTTGAGATTCTAATTCATTGTGAAGATGGAGTTCTGTTGTGCAAAAATCTACCTAAATTAATAGGTAAATATTTGTACATTTTACCTGCAAGTGTACAAGGTCAACATAGTAGTTTATGGTGCAAGCACAGGATTATTCCCACGAGGATTGCTGAATTTCCGTTTAAAAATAATTTCCTTAAGTAAAATAGAGATTGAGTTGATAGTAATAAAAAGAGTAGAGCTTTGATATCCACCACTAATTATATTCAATTAATATGACAATATGCCAATGCTTTGATCATGTTATTTGCCAACCTAAGGGCATGGGTGTATACTCCTTAAGCTATGAATTTCCCTAAGCAACGAATTAGGCATGGGTATATACTCTAACTCTTTTCTTTCCAAAAGAATTTAGCATGGTATATACTAAGTTGTTCTTTAGAAAAGCATATGTTCTATGGAAATCGATAAACACACTAGGCCTAGGGCATGGGTGTATACTTCCAGTTCCCTATGTTGATTAACCCAAGAATCGCAGTGTGGATTCTTTTGTTACTTAAGATAAACCCAGGACTCGGTCATCCAAATTGTTCTAACTAACTAGTCCATACCACATGCACATGTTGATCAGGCACACACATATGAGGAATTCATGCAAGCAGGTATTAATCAAGTTAAATAGCACAACAAGATCATCACAAGGCGCCAATATTGAAATATTAATTTAACATAACTAGGGCTTCAATCTAGCCCTACTAAGTAAATTAGCTACACATAAAGTTAATGTTAAACATCTTTATAAAATAAAAGAAAAGAAAAGAGTAAACCCGAGACTTGAACTTGAAGAGCTCCTATTCTTCTCCTTCCTTCCTCTCTTAATTCTAGAGGCTTAAAGGTCTATTTATAGGCTTTAGAAGTCCTAGACAAAGTAGTAAACCTAGGGAATTCGTAGGGTTTTGAGGCCTATTACAAATTGGAATTGGAAAACCCTAATATGGAAATATTGTCAATCCAGCCGCCACTTGATAAGTCTCCTGCGCACGGGTGCGCTCGATCGCAGCCCGTGTGCGCTCGATCGCATGTCTGTGATCGTTCCTTCTTTTGGCATGCGCTCGATCGCTGTTGGCCTATTTGCTGCTATGCCCTCTCGGGTATTGCGCTCGATCGCAAGTACCCTGCGATTGATCGCAGTACCAGGGAGCTCCAATTGTCTTCATATCCTCTTTTAAGCTCAAATTACCTAGTTTTGCTTCTTTTTCTTCCAAAAGCCTGTAAAAATATGAAAAACACAAAAAGGAATTAAAATAGCCTAATTAAGTAAAACCAAAGGAATAAAACATACAAGTTGAGGGCTGAAAATATGAATATTTTAGCACTTATCAAGTTCATCTTTTTAAGTTTGCTTATGAATGAAAATCATAATCTTGAAGTGATGCTTTAATTTTTGAAATAACATGAACTATGCATGATGTTTGTGAGTAACATTTCTGGAAAACCCTCACGAGACTTCACTTGTCCACTAGGGAATTCCTAGGAGTTTAAAAGGCTTGTTGCATACGCTAAATGCAATCGTACATCCCACGAAAGATGAATTTATCTTTTGTTTTCTGTTTTTTCAATCTTGTTTTTAACTTTGTATTGCTAAAGGACTAGCAATATGTAAGTTTGGGGGTGTGATAAGTGCTAAAATATTCATATTTTTAGTCCTTAACTTGCATATTTTAATCCTTTGGTTTTGGTTAATTAGGTCATTTTAATTCCTTTTTATGTTTTTCAACTTTTGTAGGCTTTTGGAAGAAAATGAAGTAAATCTAGATGATTTGGGCTTAAAAGAGAGAAGATGGAAAATTGGGAGCTCTCTGACACTGCGATCGATCATAGGGTACCTGCGATCGAGCGCAGTACCCGAGAAGACAAAGCACAATCCAGGCTAGGAGCGATCGAGCACAAGACAGAAGAGGATCAATCGCAGACCTGCGATCGAGCGCAGTACCTGAGAAGACAAAGCACAATCCAGGCCAAGAGCGTTCGAGCGCACACGGGTTGCGATCGTTCACACCTGTGCGCAAGAGACATATCAAGTGGCAGCCAGATTGTCATTCTTTCCATATTAGGGTTTTCCAACTCCCAATTGTAATATGTTTTGAAACCCTACGAAATCCTTAGGTTTACTACTTTGTCAAGGACTTCTAAAGCCTATAAATAGACCCTTAAACCTCTAGAATAGATATAGTTTGGGAGGAGAAGAAGAGGAGCTCTTGAAGTTCAAGTCTCGGGTTTGTTCTTTTCCTTTCTTTTCTTTTCTTTATGAAGATGTTTAACATCAATTTTATGTGTAGCTAATTTAATTAGTAGGGCTAGATTGAAGCCCTAGTTATGTTTAGTTAATATTTCAATATTGGCGCCCTTGTGATGATCTTGTTTTGCTATTTAACTTGATTAATGCCTACTTACATGAATTTCTCATATGTGTGTGCCTGAACAACATATGCATGTGGTATGGACTAGTTAGTTAAATCAATTTCGATGGCCGAGTCCTGGATTTAACATAAGTAACAAAAGAACCCACACCGCGATTCTTGGGTTAAGCAGCATGGGGAACCGGGAGTATATGCCATGCCCTAGGCCTCATGTGGTTGTTTATTTCCATAGAACATATGCTTTCCTAAGGAACAACTTAGTATACATCATGCTAAATCCCTTAGAAAAGAAAAGAGTTAGAGTATACGCCATGCCTAACTCGTTGCTTAGGGAAATCTATAGCCTTAGGAGTATACGCCATGCCCTTAGGTTGACAAACATTAGATATGCATAACATGATCAAAGTATTGGCATATTGTTATATTAGCTAAATATAATCAGTGGTGGATATCAAAGCCCTACCTTTTATTATCATCACTTCAGCAATCCTCGTGATGATAATAAAAGGTAGGGCTTTGATATCCACCACTAATTATATTTAGCTAATACAACAATATGCCAATGCTTTGATCATGTTATGCATATCTAATGTTTGTCAACCTAAGGGCATGGCATATACTCCTAAGGCTATAGATTTCCCTAAGCAACGAGTTAGGCCTGGCGTATACTCTAACTCTTTTCTTTTCTAAGGGATTTAGCATGGTGTATACTAAGTTGTTCCTTAGGAAAACATATCTTCTATGGAAATCGACAAACACATGAGGCCTAGGGCATGGCATATACTCCCAGTTTCCCATGTTGATTAACCCATGAATCGCGGTGTGGATTCTTTTGTTACTTATGTTAAACCCAGGACTCGGCCATCCAAATTGATTTAACTAACTAGTCCATACCACATGCATAAGTTGATCAGGCACACACATATGAGGAATTCATGCAAGTAGGCGTTAATCAAGTTAAATAGCACAACAAGATCATTACAATGGCGCCAATATTGAAATATTAACTAAACATAATTAGGGCTTCAATCTATCCCTACTAATTAAATTAGCTACTCATAAAATTGATGTTAAACATCTTCATGAAATAAAAGAACAGAAAAGAAAAGAATAAACCCGAGACTTGAACTTCAAGAGCTCCTCTTCTTCTCCTTACAAAGTATATATATATTCTAGAGGCTTAAGGGTCTATTTATAGGTTTTAGAAGTCCTTGACAAAGTAGTAAACCTAGGGATTTTGTAGGGTTTTGAGACCTATTACAATTGGGAGTTGGAAAATGCTATTATGGAAAGAGGGACATTCTGGCCGCCACCTAATGTGTCTCCTGCACAAGGGTGCGATCAATCGCAGCCCATGTGCGCTCGATCGCAGGTCTGCGATCGATCCTTCTTTTGGCATGCGCTCGATCGCTCTTGGCCTGATTTGTGCTGTGTCCTCTCGGGTACTGCGCTCGATCGCAGTATCAGGGAGCTCCAATTTTCTTCACCTTCTCTCTTTGAGCCCAAATCATCTAGATTTACTTCATTTTCTTCCAAAAGCCTAGAAAAGTATGAAAAACACCAAAAGGAATTAAAATGACCTAATAAACCAAAACCAAAGGATTAAAACATGCAAGTGAAGGGCTGAAAATATGAATATTTTAGCACTTATCACACCCCCGAACTTACATATTGCTAGTCCCTTAGCAATACAAAACTAAAAACAAGAATGGAAAAACAGAAAACAAAAGATAAATCCGTCTTTCGTGGGATGTACGATTGCATTTAGCATATGCAATAAGCCTTTCAAACCTCTAGGAATTCCCTAGAGGACGAGTGAAGTCTCGTGAGGGTTTTCCAGAATTGTTACCTACAAATATCATGCAAGAGTTTATGTTATTCCAAAAATTAAAGCATCACCTCAAGATCATGGTTTTCATTCATAAGCAAACTTAAAAAGATGAACTCCATCTTCACAATGAATTGGAATCTCAAAGTGCAATTACTTACAGAGGACATGCTAAATCATCACAAGTTTGAAATTTGTGTACAGTGAACTAGTACAAAATTATGAGACTTCCAAATCTTTCCAATATGCAATGTCTCCTTATCTCATAATTCACTGAAATTCCTATTAGAATGACACATTGGCATATTTCTTTGTGTAGAGACACCCCTAAGGACCTACTAACTTGAGTCAAAAAGGCTACAAAACCAACTAACCATGACATTGATCAAATCCAAATTTTTCACCTTTTGACGTGAACACTCAATGCTTTGAGGCAAGAGGTCCAGTTACTTAGTGAAAAGCGATCAATGATCATTTATTTATTCTTCATCTCTATTCTAGAGGCTTAAGGGTCTATTTATAGGTTTTAGAAGTCCTTAACAAAGTAGTAAACCTAGGGATTTCATAGGGTTTTGAGACCTATTACAATTGGGAGTTGGAAAATCCTAATATGAAAAGAGGTACATTCTGGCCGCCACCTAATGTGTCTCCTGTGCATGGGTGCGATCGATCGCAGCCCGTGTGCGCTCGATCGCAGGTCTACGATAGATCCTTTTTCTGGCATGTGCTCGATCGCTCCTGGCTTGATTTGTGTTGTGTCCTCTCGGGTACTGCACTCGATCGTAGGTACCCTGCGATCTATCGCAGTATCAAGGAGCTCCAATTTTCTCCATCTTCTCTCTTTGAGCCCAAATCATCTAGATTTACTTCATTTTATTCCAAAAGCCTAGAAAAGTATGAAAAACACAAAAATGAATTAAAATGACCTAATTAACCAAAACCAAAGGATTAAAACATGCAAGTTAAGGGCTGAAAATATGAATATTTTAGCACTTATCAGTACTCAAAATAGACGTGCAGTCATGGAAAATAACAGCAACCATTATGTGAGTTAAAACTCACCTGGGTTGTATAAATTCTCCGAATACTCCTCCGAACGATCTGGGTTCCCCAAATCTGTGGAAAACCTTCTATTAGTCCTAATTCCACTAAAACAACTCTATAACAAGAACATTGGAGCTATCGGACGGCCGACCAAAATATCGTTTCCTGGAATGCTTCAGAGTGTACATCCGAGCTCAATGCTGTACGTCTGCTTCGAAGGATTTCAGGTAGAACCTTATTTTGTCCATTCGTCCTCCTATCCTCCCAAATCGATTTCTAAGGCTATCAAAAGGCTTTCTAAGACTACATATCTCAAAATAATGTCTCCATGCAAAACAAAACACGCTAAATCAAGATCAACTACTAAACCGCAAAGATTAAAGCATAGCCTAGCTAGAAACTTAAAACCAATAACTGAGCAAGCAATTAAACAGCATAACATTAAGAAACGAGTTGAGTTTCAGGATATTACCTCCTTAAAGCAAAACTTCAAGAACCTCCTTCCTTCTCCACCCAAAACACACTCTCATAGAGTTCTGGGGGCCTGTGGGCGTAAATGAGCATGTGAGAGTATGGGGACAAGGGGTATTTATAGCAGAGGGTGCTACCAACTTCTTTGAAAAGTAGCGGATGTTCGGTATAATTGGGGTGCACGTCCGGTACTATTTCCACAACGGTCCAAAGGTTGTAGCGTACGTCCCGGTATTATCCAATGGTTATCCAAAAAGCAGCGTACGTTCGGTGGTCCCCCATCGTACGTCTTTGTACTTTTTACAGGTGTATGTATGGTGGTCCCCCCGCGTACGTCCTCTACTACAGACAAGAGTGTACATTCGTCAACCCTAGCATATGTCCGGTTCGAAAGTCCAAATTCCCAAAATGCCCCTCTAGCGGTCCTTAGTGACCGAAAACCCAAATTAACCCTCTAACTAAGCTACCTAAGCTTAGTTAATTTATTTGGGTCACTACATTCTCCCCTCCTTAAAAAGTTTCGTCCTCGAAATTTTTAGATAAAATACCAAAAGAATGGCATTCAAAGAGAAGTAGAATGTTACCTTTTGTTCGTATTATCGTCGATATCGTGCTTAGTAGGTTCCTGGGCTATCTCTTCCCATCCATTAACTGGCACTTCATCATCCTCGAACATCTGCTGAAAATCGCCTCACAAGTCATCTAACGGGTCATACTCGATGTTACAAACACTATACCAATTGTCATCAAGCTCTACTCCTAAATCCATCAGCTCACAAAATGAGTTCCACATGCTGTCCGGGTCAATAAATATGGATACCACGATCCTATATAGAAAAGCAAACTCTTTCTTAATCAACTATTCCATTATCCAAAATATAAATAGGTACAATATCCAAGTATAATCTTAAAGAAAAGAGTCATACACAATCACTCAAACAAATGCGGATAACGACTCCGCATGTCTTGCTCTGCCTCCCATGATGCTTCCTCGACACCATGGTTACGCCATAGTACCTTAACGGTAGGAATCATTTTGGTAAGTAACACTTGCTCCTTCTTATCCACAATCTTCATTGGCTCCTCGACATAGGTCAATCCCTCCTGGATTCCTAACGGCTTGTATTCCACAACTACCTCGGTGTTAGCGATGTACTTCCTCAGCATTAAGACATGAAAAACATCATGTGTCCCGACCAAATCTAGGGGTAAGGCGACTCTATGCGCCAACTTCCCTACTCTCTGGGTGATCTCAAACGGTCCAATAAATCGAGGGCTGAGCTTCCCCTTCTTCCCAAATCGCATCAATCCCCCCATGGGTGATATCTTGAGGAATACACGATCCCCCACTTCGAATTCCTCTTTTGCCAATTTTGAGCTGCACTCATCCTTTCCCTAACGATGAGCACGTTGTCGTGAGTATCCTGAATCAACTCTGGCCCCAACGTCTACCTTTCACCGACGTTGTCCCAATACAAGGGTGACTGACACTTACATTCATAAAGTGCTTCATAAGGTGGCATCCCAATAGTCGCCTAGTGGCTGTTGTTGTAGGTAAACTCAATCAAAGGTAGGTACTAGACCCAACTACCCTTGAAATCCAACATGCAAGCTCGTAGCATGTCTTCTAGAATTTGGTTAGTCCATTTCGACTGACCATCTGTCTGGGGTGAAAAGTGATACTAAACTTCATTTCCATTCCCATCTCCTTCTGTAGACTTTGCCAAAACCTGGAAGTAAACCGAGAGTCTCTATCCGATACAATTGCCGATGGTACTCCGTGTAATCAGAATATATTCTGAACATGTAGTCTAGCCAACTTATCCATCGGATCCTTAACCTTCATGGGAATGAAGTGAGCACTCTTTGTGAGACGATCGACTACTACCCAAATAGAATCTTTTCCAGTGGGTGTCTTGGGTAACCCTAAAATAAAATTCATAGTGATCTCATCCCACTTCCACTTAGGTATAAGCAAGGGTTTGAGCGTCCTTGCCGGCCTCTGATGCTCTGCTTTAACCTGTTGGTAGGTTGAGCACTGCTCCACAAATCTTGCGATATCCCACTTCATATTGTTCTACCAATATGATCCTTCACGTCCCTATACATTTTAGTGCCACCAGGATGTACAGTGTCGGGGAATGATGAGCCTCGCTCATTATCTCCTTCCTTCATCCGTTGCCTTCTGGCACACATACTTGCTTGAAGGGTGATTAACCCATCGTCCATAAGACATAATTCCTTCGCCTTCCCTTCTTCAAGCAACTGATTGATCTTGGCACACTCAGGGTCCTCCAATTGAGCAGCTTTGATTCTTGCAAGTAGCTCTGAATGAACCACCAGATTTTCCAAGTGTGCAGGCACTCCTTCGCCTATTACTTCCAATCCCATCCTAGCGAATTCCTTGATCAACTGAGGTTGAGAAATTCCAAGAGCGGCAAGCTCCACCGTTGATTTCCTGCTCAACACGTCACTACTACGTTAGCCTTGCCAGGGTGATAATTGATTTTACAATCATAATCCTTGATTAGTTCCAACCACCTTCTCTACCTCATGTTAAGCTTCTTCTGGGTAAAGAAGTTCTTCAAGCTCTTATGCTCCGTGTAGATCTCACACTTCTCGCCATATAAGTAGTGCCTCCAGATCTTTAAAGCAAACACAGCTGCTGCCAACTCCAAGTCATGCGTAGGATAGTTCTGCTCGTAAGTCTTCAGTTGGCGTGAAGCGTAGGCAATAACATTGCCGTTCTACATAAGCACGCACCCTAATCCCTTCTTAGAGGCATCGCTATACACTACGAAATTACCAAATCCCGTAGGTAATGCCAACAGTGGAGCAGTTATCAAGCGCTCCTTCAGCTCTTAAAAAATCTTCTCACACTCGTATGTCCAAACATAGCGGGCATTCTTCTTAGTCAAAGCAGTAAGTGGTCCCGATAACTTCGAGAAACCCTCGATGAAGCGTCAGTAATAATGAGCAAGTCCTAAGAAACTTCGAATCTCGAATACGCTGGTTGGCCTAGTCCACTCCACCATTGCCATTACCTTCTCTGGTTCAACTACTACACCTCCTCCGGAAATCACATGTCCGAGGAAAGAACCCTTGTCCAACCAAAACTCGCACTTCTTGAGTTTAGCATAGAGCTGCTCCCTTCGAAGCCTCTCTAATGCCTTCTGTAAATGCTCATCGTGCTCCTTCGACGTCTTCGAGATAGATCAGGATGTCATCAATGAAGACCATGGTGAATTTGTCCAGATAGTCATGAAAGACTCTGTTTAAAGTGTTCATGAAGACAACTGGTGCGTTAGTTAGTCTGAAAGACATAACTAAAAACTTATAATGTCTGTAACAAGTCCTGAAGGCCATTTTAGGAATGTCCTCTTCCTTCACCCTCACTTGGTGATAGCCTGCGCGCAAACCAATCTTAGAAAACACGCGCACTCCCTATAGCTGATCCATCAAATCGTCAATCCTTGGCAAAGGATACTTGTTCTTGATCGTCACCTTGTTCATCTCACTGTAGTCGATGCACATCCGAACAACACCGGTGCTCCCCACGGTGATGTACTTGGGAAAATAAATCCTTTATCCAAAAGCTTTTGGAGCTGTTCCTTTAGCTCTTTCAACTCCAACGGTGCCATCCTATATGGTGCCTTTAATATAGGATTAGTACCTGGCATACACTCAATTCCAAATTCAACCTCTCTCTGTGGTGGCAAGCCAGAGTAGTTTATTGAAAAGACATCTGGATAGTTTCGCACCCCAGGGATGTCTTGCAGGTCCTTTTCTTCCTTCGCTGGGGTGATAATGAACGCCAAAAATGCCTGCCCTCCTCCAAGGATAAGCTTTCTAGCCCGAACGACAAAAATAGTTGGAGGTAAAGACCTCACTCACGATCCAATGTACATCACTTCTCCTTCTCCCCACGGAATAAGCGTAACTTGCTTTCGAGTGCAATCGATAATCGCTCGATGCTTTGCCAGCCAATCCATTTTGAGAATAACGTCGTAACTAATCATAGGAAGAACAAATAAGTTTGCGGGAAGTACTCTTCCGTAGATGCTAACAGGGCATCCACAAATTGCACGCTTACAGAGTACGGTTTTTCCTATGGGAGTAGTTACAGCAAGACCAGGTTCCAAGGTCCGTATTACAAGTCTAGACAGTCTTACAAACATAATAAATACGAAAGAGTGGGTAGCCCCTGAATCAAACAAAACAGCTTCAAATCCAAGTATAGGGACAATACATGTCACTACTTCCGATCCTCCATCTGATTCTCCTTAAACAAGCACGTAAACTCAGGCTGGCACCAAAGGCTTTTGGGCACCTCCTTTGCCCATGCAGTCCTTGCTCAAGTGACCAAACTGGCCGCACAGGTAGCAAGTCCTGGTTGCCATTCTATATGGTCCCCAATGAACCTTGTTACACTTCCCCCACAGCTCTAGTATCTGACTCTTCTATGGCGGAACTTGAGGGTTACTAGAGGTACGTCCTTGTGACCTCTGGGGTGGAAAGCTCCCCACTACCATCCTCTTTGCTTGCTCGGCTCCTCTTGCCGAAGTACCACGTCCTTGAGCCCTCCTCTTATGATCCACGTACTCAGTCGCATTCTCCTTTAGGCTTTTCTTATAGATCGAAGCCTGATTCGCCAACTAAGAGACATCACGGATGTCGAAGCAACTCATCATAATCCAAATACGAGAGTTCAAACCTCGTTCGAACTTCTTTGCCTTCTTCTCCTCATTCGGAATAAGGAACATGCTGAATCGCGACAATTCTAGAAACTTCGTGGCGTGCTCAATCACCATCATTCCTCCCTGAACCAAGTCCAAAAATTCTCACGCCTTTGCCTCTGTACGACTCTGGGAAAGAAGTGCCAATTAAACTCATGCTTGAAGATATCCCAAGTAATGGCATCCTCTGAACCCAAATCAGCGACAAGCACCACCTTCTAGTCTTGCCACCAGTGCTTAGCTTCCCCAGTCAGCTTATAAGTAGCATAAGCCACCTTCTGCTCATTGGTGCATCCAGTAGTGGCTAACAATTTACCCATATCGTTCAACCAATTCTCTGCACTGATGTGATCGTCTCTCCCATCGAAGCTCTCCAAGTGATGACTACAAAAGTCCTTCAAGGAACAACCAATCCCTTCAACTGGCTGCCTTCCGACCCTATCTCGATCTAAGGCCGACACTAGCTGGCCAATAGCATCCATCACCTGACTTCCCGGAGGTGCTGCTTCGTGCACCGAAATGTCCACAAGCTCGAGGTGAACATTGTCCACAGGGCTTCCAATTTCTAGCACATTAGGTCCGATCGCTAGGTTCCTTCGAGGCATCATTCTCTACAACGAAGAGCAAAGTTAGAACCGACTCGTCTAGAATCGAATGACCAACCTAGAGGTTAAGTCCTAACAGCTTATCTAGCCTAACTCTGGTGTGATCATAGCCTAAGTGCTCTCTTCCCTTTATCCAATAGACTTTTAGAGCATAAGGCTCTTATACCAACTGTAACGACCCCTATGGGAGAGTCCATTAAATAGTAATTGATTCCATGGTTCGTCTCCCAGCCCTATCCCTCGTGGGACAAGACTCGGGGATTTCAACCTTTCATAGACGCGAGACCTCAGCCGAAGACTTTCTAAACTACAGGAATAAAGAGCATTGTATACACAACCACACATTCATACCTTATAATATAAAGTCAATCATCAAATGTACCGGTCATCAGACCATCATCAAATAAGGTTACAACCCATAATATAATTGTCTTAACAAAAGATCAACAGATCAAATCCTAAGTTTAAGCAAAGCTAAAGAGATAACAATCTCGATCATGTCTGCTCAGGTGGTTCCTCCATCAGTCCACATAGAATGTAACCAAACTGGATCCATGTCCTCAACAATTACTAGAATCAGATCCTGTGCAATCACCCACATCTGCTTCGAAGGTATCTTCGTCTAAGCTAGCTAAACCGCACAATTATTTGTAATGGAGGGGGAAAAACATAAAATAATGAGTGAATGTTAGCGCATATAATGCCCACGCCAACTTTTGTAATCAACTCTAATTTTGATAAAATATGCAACAGTTTCATCATGATAGTTTTCCATAGGTGTGACATAGATATCTGATATATGCATATGATATAGAGTAACAATCATAGTTTAACAGCATGGTCTACTCGAGATATTACCCTTTCTCAACAGGGTTGGCACTATCCCGAGGAACCTATAATACAATGCTGGTGCCCTGACCATTGTACGCTATCATACATAACAGTAGCGGCACGACCGAGTCCGACCTCGGGTGGCTCACACCATTAATGATGTCCGTCCTATAGTGACCGCCCATTAAGGCTGGTCCGGCCATGAAACAACCATTGGATCCAAGGCTCATATAACACAAATATTTGACCATAAAGCTAACATGTATTGTAAGCTCATGGCCATTATACTGCACGTACCGGTATACCATGTTTGTAACACCACACCTCAATGACACACAATATTGTCCGCTTTTGGTTCCCTCAAACCAGACTTTCCAGGAGGTCACCCATCCTGGTACTACTCTAGCAGAAGCATGCTTAACTGCGGAGTTCTGATGGGATCATAACCATCACGGCTTTAAAACGCATTGTTGTCATTAAGGGTGTAGTATACATTTAAGTACATCCCCATCTCCATACCTAGGCAATGTGGGACGTCACAATCACCCCCTCTTAGGACCCAGCGTCCCCGCTAACAACCCTCATGGGATTAGCCTATTCTGGGCGTCTGTCCCAACGAGTGCCCACTAGCGACCTTCATGGGCTTGTGCATGCTCCCCCCTTCTCAGGTTAGGCAATGACTCTGATACCATTTGTAACACCCTACCTCAATGACACACAATATTGTCCGCTTTTGGCTCCCCCAAACTAGACTTCCTAGGAGGTCACCCATCCTGGTACTACTCCAGTAGAAGCACTGTTGTGCAAATGTCTACCTAAATTAATAGGTAAATAATTGTACGTTTTACCTGTAAGTGCACAAGGTCAACATAGTAGTATACGGTGCAAGTACAGGATCATTCCCACAAGGATTGTTGAATTTTGATTTAAAAATAAATTCCTTAAGTAAAACAAAGATTGATTGAGTTGATAATGATAAAAAGGTAGGGCTTTGATATCCACCACTAATTATATTCAGCTAATATAACAATATGCCAGTGCTTTAATCATGTTATGCATATCTAATGTTTGTCAACCTAAGGGCATGGGTATATACTCCTTAAGCTACAGATTTCCCTAAGCAACGAGTTAGGCATGGGTGTATACTCTAACTCTTTTCTTTCCTAAAGGATTTAGCATGGTATATACTAAGTTGTTCTTTAGAAAAGCATATGTTCTATGAAAATCGACAAACACACGAGGCCTAGGGCATGGGTGTATACTCCCAATTCCCCATGTTGATTAACCCAAGAATCGCGGTGTGGATTCTTTTGTTACTTAAACCCAGGACTCGGTCATCCAAATTGATTTAACTAACTAGTCCATACCACATGCATATGTTGATCAGGCACACATATATGAGGAATTCATGCAATCAGGTATTAATTAAGTTAAATAGCACAACAAGATCATCACAAAGGCATCAATATTGAAATTTTAATTAAACATAACTAGGGCTTCAATCTAGCCCTATTAAATAAATTAGCTACACATAGAGTTGCTGTTAAACATCTTCATAAAAGAAAAGAAAAGAGAAGAATAAACCCGAGACTTGAACTTCAAGAGCTCCTCTTCTCCTCCTTACAAATCATCTCTATTCTAGAGGCTTAAGGGTCTATTTATAGGTTTTAGAAGTCCTTGACAAAGTAGTAAACCTAGGGATTTCATAGGGTTTTGAGACTTATTACAATTGAGATTTGGAAAACCCTAATATGGTAAGAGGAACATTCTGGCCGCCACTTGATGTGTCTCCTGCACATGGGTGCGATCGATCGCAACCTGTGTGCGCTCGATCGCTCCTGGCCTTAATTGTATTTAATCCTCTCGGTTACTGCACTCGATCGCAAGTACCCTACGATCGATCGCAGTGTCAGGGAGCTCCAATTTTCTCCATCTTTTCTCTTTGAGCCCAAATCATCTAGATCTACTTCATTTTCTTCCAAAAGCCTGCAAAAGTATGAAAAACACAAAAAGGAATTAAAATGGCCTAATTAACTAAAACCAAAGGATTAAAACATGCAAGTTAAGGGCTGAAAATATGAATATTTTAGAACTTATCACACCCCCAAACTTACATATTCCTAGTCCGTTAACAATACAAAACTGAAAACAGGAATGGAAAAACAAAAAACAAAAGAGATAAATCCATCTGTCGCAACAAGCCTTTTAAACCCCTAGGAATTCCCTAGTGAACGAGTGAAGTCTCGTGAGGGTTTTCCAGAAATGTTACCCACAAACATCATACATAGTTCATGTTATTTCAAAAAATTAAAGCATCACTTCAAGATCGTGGTTGTCATTCATAAGCAAACTTAAAAAGATGAACTCCATCTTCACAATGAATTGGATTCTCAAAGTGCAATTACTTACAAAGGACTTGCTAAATCATCACAAGTTTGAAAATTGTGTACAGTGAACTAGTACAAAATTATGAGGTTTCCAATTCTTTCCAATATGCAATGTCTCCTATCTCAGAATTCACTGAAATTCCTATTAGAATGACACACTCGAGTCAAAAAGGCTACAAAACCAACTAACCATGACATTGATCAAATCCAAATTTTTCACCTATTGATGTGAACACTCAATGCTTTGAGACAAGAGGTCCAGTTACTCAGTGAAAAGCCATCAATTATCATTTATTTGTTCTTTTTTTTTTTTTTTTCATCACTATATATGCCATAGTGTTATCTAATAAGTCATCCAATTTCATCCAAGAGGCAGAAACACACATATCAGATCTCATGTCATACCTCACAAATTATGTGCTAATGTGCTTGTGTGATCAGATCAAACATGTGATTTTTCAACTTTCCTCAACAAGTAACCAAACTAACAGATTTACTCATCTGATCATGTGTTCAAAATTTTAAGTTAATTGATGAATTCAAGCCACAATTCTTTCTAGATCAACTTTAAAATTTTTGAGCAAACAAGAACATGCATAATTTTTTTTTTTTAAATAAAATAAAAATAGACAAACAACACACAAAACAAAAATCATGAAATTGGTACAAAGTGTGTGTGAACATGTGTGCCCATACCCCCAAACTTAAATGATACATTATCCCCAATGTGTCTAAATTAAGGAAAGAATGTACCCGGGATAGGGACGACATGATCTTGAAAAGCTTGGCTCATAGCACACCCCCAAACTTGAAGTGAAGCACACTTGTCCCTGCAAAATAAGAAAACACACAAACAAGTAAAAAGAAACAAAACTAAAGATAAATAAAAAGATTTTTAACTTAAAACACACTAAACAAAACAAAATAAAAAGATAACTATGGGATGCCGCCCAAGTGCGCTCGATCGCACACATGGTGCGTTCGATCACACTAACAGAATGCGTTGAACCCACAAATGGAGACCTACTCTCAATCGCATGCTGGTTACGATTGAACGCAGTAATAGAATGGAAAACAAGACAACACACTAAAAACACAAAAAACACCAAAATAAAATAAAAACAAAACATAGGTGAAACAAAACAAAACAAAAGGATATGCTATGGGGTGCCTCCCATGAGAACTAAGTTTTACGTCTTCAGCCAGACGATGTTCCCATCTCAGTGTTGTCCAGAAGTAGATGCTCCAGATGGTGGTGGCAAACGGCTTAGGATGGTTTGCATGAATTCTTCCAAGGCAGCTAAGCGTTGATCCATTAGTGCCTTATCTTCCCGAGCCTCCCTTCTTTGATCAGCCAGCTCTCTCCGAAGGCCCACCATTTCTTCACAAAGGGAGTGGTATTGGGTGGCGCAAAAGTCAAACAAGGCCTCCTCCTCATCTTCTGCTACCGGCTCAACTGCCGATTCATCTTCTGCCATTGGCTCGGCCTCATTCGCCTCTTCCCCAACTTCTGGAGGTGCCCGGGGCATATGGGAGCAGCTCTTCTTCCATAGGCGAATGCCATATATTGGAGTGGTGGTGACTGGCTCATCAGCTGCGGTGTCCTTAATGCCATTTTTCCGAAGAATGTATGTGATCAAGTAGGGGAAAGGCAACCCCCATGAGTGTGTGGACTCTGCTCCCCCAATGTGCACTTCATTCCAAAATTTATGGATTTGGTTCCAAATGATGTCGGGAATGGAGTACCAAGCATCCTTGTGGAAGGCGTAAAGAGTTTGGAGAAATTGATCACGCCTTTGAGTTTTGTGCCCCAAGGGGAAGGCATTTCGGTGCAAAACGGAGTCCACAAACCATAGCCTTTGAGGTAGCTTGGACCGGCTGCCGGCATTATGGTGGGCATCCGCATAGTGCCCTTAGTACATATCCTCAATGATTTCCGCCACATAGTATCGAGGTGGTTGCTCGGCAAGATGTGCAGTTTCTGGAGGATGCTCATCATTGCATTGCAGGGCTGCGGCTATGTCGGCCCTAGTCACATGAATAATTTGGCCTTGCACCTTTGAAGAGAGAGCAACCAAATTGTCGCAGTCATGGGAGAGGTTGGCATAAAATTTGATGACCAACTTCCGGCAGGCGGTGGAGGTGACTGCTTTGAAGAGCTTCTTGAGTCCCCTTCGCTTAAACTTGGCGACCGCCCATTGAGTCGCCTCATGGTTTTGGAAGTCTTCGTGAATGGCAAAGGTAGTCTCAAATAGCACCCGCTCCTCAAAAGTGGGTGGGGGAGAAATAGCTTGGGCCTCGGACCCCCAGGAGGAAGAAGCACTGGTTTTAGGCAAGTTGAGCTTGATTGGGGACTTTTGTCGAACAGGTGGTGTGCACGTCTGATGACCACAAAAACAAACTACGGCCAAAGATCCCCAAAACTCCCTGCAATTACAGGAAAATCCCAACATAGAGGCAATGTGGGTGGATGAACACCCACAGTTGCAAGAAAAATAAGAGAAAATCGGATGTTGGGTGAGTGTTCGGAGATAGTGTGTTAATGGGATGTATGAAAGGGTTGTGGTGGAAAAATGGTGGTATGGTGGCCGGAGAAGTGACTTATATGGTGGTGGTGTAATGGATTTGGTGAAAACTAGGAGAAAAATGGGAGGAGGACGAGTGCCGAAGGTGGGGTGTGTGGGAGAACCTGTACGGCCCCGGGAGAATAGCTGTGGGGTCAGGGGAAAAGTGACCTAAAATAGGTTGCAGGCCCTGCTGTCTGAGTGCGCTCGATCGCACACTGGTGCGCTCGATTGCATTCGGCCAGAAGTGTGCATGTGTGGGTCAGGTGCACTCGATTGCACCTAAGGTGCATTCGATCACACTGACAGAAAGTATCTTAGCCACCCTTCGGTTACTGAGCTCGATCGCATACATGTTGCGATCGATCGTAGTAACAAAATGTCAAAAATTATTATTATTTTTATTTATTTTTTTATTTCTTATTTTTTTCAAAACAATACAAAAGAAAAGTAAAGTAAAGGTTAATAATGAAAATGAAAGATAAAGGATAATTGAGACATATGTGAAGTAAAGAAAGTAAGACGAAGAAAACAAGAGGGAAAATGTTACCGCCTTCAGTGGCTTCAGTACCACTGTTTTGAGTAGATGCACTTGAGGTTCTTGACTGCTCAAACGCATCTACTTGTGACTATAATGTTCCTAGTGTGAAGAGCTGCACTTGAGCTCTTCAGAATTTGGCTCAAGTGCCCTTGTAGGAGTAGGACCTCTTAGAATTGTGGCTGCCTTCAGCTACTGGTGACTCCCTGGGTTAGGTATTGTTTGAGCTGGAAATTCTCCCTGCTTCCTCTCACTCAGCTCCTTTGCCATCTGACCCATTTGCACTTCCAGTTTTTGAATGGCTTGATCAGTCTTTATAGTGACTTGTTTTTGATCAGCCATGAATTGCTACTGTGAAGTCACCAGGTTGTGTATCATATTCTCCAGTTGGTTCATCTTTGACTCTTGAGTTGGTTGGCTTGCTTGTTGGGGCCCTTTCTGCTGTCCTTGATTATTGCTTCAAGAGAAATTTGGATGGTTGTGCCATCCTGGATTGCAAGTATTGGAGTATGGGTTGTTCTTGTGGGGATAATTGTTTTGTCCCACAAAATTCACATCTTCTTGCGCTGCAAAAGGACACGTCTCAGTGGTGTAATCTAAATGGGAACAGATAGCACATACCTGGATTGGTTTGTCCTGTTGCATAGATGAGATTTTCTAAACAGTCATGGCATTGACAATCATATCCAATTTCTTTTCTACCGCAGCCAACTGATTGGTTGATCCCCCACTGAGGTTTACTTCATACATGCCCTTGCTTTTGATTCCTCTTCTTCCCCTTGAACAGAATTGCTGTGAATGCTCACTTAATGTCTCAAAAAGTTCCACAGCTTCCTCACTACTCTTCTCCATAAGTGTTCCTCCACAAGCTGAATCAACCATCCCTTTGTTTGTATCATCTAATCCTTCATAGAAAATTTGTACCTGCTCATCTTGAGGGATGTTGTGACGTGGGCACTTTAGAAGCAAGGAATTGAAGTGATCTCAAGGCTCAAAGAACAAATCCCTGTCTCGTTGTTGGAACATTTGAAGTTCCCTTTTAAGTTGTTTTGTCTTCTGGGTCGGGAAAAACCTCTTCAGAAACTTTGTGGTCAATTCTTCCCAAGTATGAATGGAATCTGCAGGCAAGGAATTGTACCACAGTTTAGCGTTATCTTTCAAGGAAAAAGGAAAGAGAACTAACTTGAGTCTCTCTGGAGTTAGGCCTTGGACATGCTGCAACTTGCATAAATGAAAGAATTCTTTAAGATGCAAGTTGGGATCCTCAGTAGATGTGCCTCTGAAGTGAGTCAGTGCATTGAGGATTTGAGGAGAGATATAATAGCTGCCATCCACCTCTGGTTGATATGCTATGCATGAGGGTTGATGGAGGTTTGCTGGAACGTATGCCTGCTTCATTGGTCTCCTCACCCGTGGTAGATTTGCCTCTAATGGTCTTGGTCCAATTGGATTCTCTTGCAAGTCTTCCATATCAATTTCTTCTTCTTCTTCTTTGTCTCTAAGTCATTGTCGAATTGTCCGCTCAATTTCAGGATCAAGTGGAAGAACGGTTGAGGCTTAAGATCGACGACCTTGCATTACCTGAATTACTTCTTCAGTTAGGCAGCTTCAGTGCTGCTGGTCCGAACGCTCCCTGGAACTGCGCTCGATCGTAGGTTGGTGCGTTCGATCGCAGTGCGCTCGATCGCACTTGGCTAACGATTGATCGCAGTGCGCTCGATCGCACTCTCCAGTTGGTTCAACTTTGACTTTTGAGTTGGTTGGCTGGCTTGTTGGGGACCCTTCTGCTGTCCTTCATTGTTGCTCCATGAGAAATTGGGATGGTTGCACCACCTTGGATTGTAGGTGTTGGAGTATGGATTGTTCTTGTGGGGATAATTATTTTGTCCCACATAATTCACCTCTTCTTGCTCTGCAAATGGAGATAAAGGAGATGTCTTAGTAGTGTGATCCAAATGGGAACATATAGCACATACCTGGACTTGTGTGTCCTGTTGAAGGGGTGAGATTTTTTTAGCAGTCATGGCTTTGACAATCATATCTAACTTCTTTTCTATAGCAGCCATTTGATTTGGAGATCCCCCATTGAAATTCACTTCATACATGCCTTTTCTTTTTACTCCTCGCCTTCCTCTAGAGCAGAATTGTTGGGAATGCTCACTTAACGTTTCAAAAAGCTCCATGGCTTCCTCACTACTCTTTTCCATAAGTGCTGCTCCACAAGGTGAATCAACCATCCCTTTGTTAGTATCATCTAAACCTTCCTAGAAAAAAATTTGTACCTGATCATCTTGAGGGATGTTGTGATGTGGGCACTTGAGAAGCAGTGAATTGAAGTGATCCCATGCTTCAAAGAACAGATCTCCATCTCTTTGTTGGAACATTTGAAGTTCCCTCTTAAGCTGTCTTGTCTTTTGAGCTGGGAAAAACTTCTTCAGAAACTTGGTGGCTAATTCTTCCTGAGTATGGATGGAATCTTCAGGCAAAGAATTATACCACAGTTTAGCATTATCTTTCAAAGAGAAAGGAAAGAGGACTAACCTGAGTCTCTCTAGAGTTAGGCCTTGGATGTGCTGTAATTTGCATAGATCAAAGAACTCTTTAAGATGCAAGTTGGGATCCTCAGTAGCTGTGCCCCAAAAGTGAGTCAAGGCATTGAGGATTTGAGGAGAAATATAATAGTTGCCTTCCACCTCTGGTTGATATGCTATGCATGATGGTTGATTGAGGTTCGTTGGGACGAATGCCTGCTTCATTCGTCTCCGTACCAGTGGTGGATTTGCCTCTAGTGGTCTTGGCACTATTGGTGGAGCCTCTTGCAAATCTTCCATTGTGTTTTCAATCTCTTCCTCTTCTTCTTTGTCTCTAGGTCTTTGTCGAATAATTTCAGGATCGAGTGGAATGACGGTTGAAGCTTGAGATCGACGACCTTGCATCAATTGAATTGCTTCTTCAGTCAAAGCAGCTTCAGTGCTGCTTGTCCGGATGCTCCCTGGAACTGCGTGATAAGTGCCAAATATTACATATTTGGACCCATTTATATACATTAGTTAATCCTTTAGCTGTGTCGTTATTTAATATTTTGTGTTAGTTTCGTGTTTTAAGTGTTTTGTAGGTCATTAACGAAAAACTACAGCTTTAAAGGGAAAAATGCAAAGTTTGGAAGAAAGCATACTTTGAGAAGCCCTAGATGAGGTGGTTAAGTTTAAACAAATCCAAGAAAAGGTTAAATAGGATTAAAGATCAGATTGGATTAAAGTTCAGATTTGATAAAATTTTGGATGGGATTCAAATTCAGATTCTGCACACATCTGAGTATGTTGATCATAATTTTCTACTCAAATATCGGATTGAAGTGATTCAAATGGCATTAGAAAGCTAACTCAAAATACTACAATTCATTTTGAAATATGATTTTCCTAATTAGGACGGTTACTATGCCAAAATCACCCCTCAATTAAAGGACACAAATCTGGACGAATCCTATTCCGATTTCAGACTTCTATTTTGACTGGGAGACAGACCTCCGAATTATAGGACTTCTAAGACTTCCCTAAGCCTATAAATAGACTTCTTTGCGTTCAAGAAAAGATATATAGAATTTCAGAAAGCAAAATTCTACAGTTTTTCTCTTTTTAGTTTAGGTTTTCTTTAGATTTAGGTTTTATTTTTATGTGGAGTGATTCTTGGATATCTTTTGTGATTCAAAGATACACTTGATGATTGAAGATAATTTCACATAATTGATTGCTTGATTTTATTTGCCTAAATAATTGGATATCCCTTGTAATTTGTTCTACGGATACATTTGGTGTTTCAATTAAGATTTGATATCTTTTGTGATTTATGGATACATCTGATGATTTAATTGATATTGGATTCATTTTGTGATTTGTGCAATGAATGGATACTTGTGATGGTTTTGATTAATTGTTTGAAGCACAGTAAAAAATATCTAAGATTTTAATTGTGAGAACTTTAGATTAATATTAATAGACATAGAAGTATGTTGTTATGATTCGGTGAGTGTGAATTTCCAAACCTTGGTATTTTATCTCTTTGTTTATTTTAATTAGTTTATGTTTGTCTTTTAATTTTAAAATTCAAAATTCAAAACCTTTTTGGAACTAGGTTAGGATTTAATTAGTTTAGATTTAAATTGCTCTTTCAAAAATATAATTCTCAGTGGGTTCGACCTCGCACTTGCAATCTTTTAAACTACAATCGATTCGTGCACTTGCGAGTTAAATAAATTTGCACAACAAATTTTTGGCGCCGTTGCCGGAGAATTGTTTAATTTTTTAAACCAATTTATTTCTAAATTAATTTTATTCTTCTACTAGTTATAATTAGGATTTTATTTTTCTGCAATTTGTTTTGTTTTATTCGTGTTACTAAAAAAAAAAGAAAAGATTTTTCTTGTTTTTTTTTTTTTTTTTTGGAGTGTTTTACAGTTCTGCCGCAGCACCATCCGCACACCCCTGCTAGTGCGATCAATCGCAGCCCTACTACGATCAAGCGCACTCGAGGCCAAGACAGCAAGCTCAAGCGCACCTGTGCTCATTAACTGCCGCATCTTCACTCAAGTACAATTGAGCACACTTACAGCAAAGGCAGTAATTGCAGCAATTCCGTAGATCTTTGCCAAAAATTTATTTTTGGTCCTTTTTGTGAGTTTTTTAAATTTTAGTTTTATTTGTTTAGGTAGTTAGTCTTTTTTTTTTTTTTTTAGTTTTTTTTTTTTTTAAAAAAAAAAGTTAATGTTTTATGTGGGATATTTGCATGCTAAAAAGTGAGGGGGAAGCATGAATTTTCATTTTAATTATTTTAATGCCTCTCCTAGTTATAGGACACTAGCTCCTGCCTAGGAAATCTGAGTGTGATAGGCGGGAATACTTTTATTTGTTTTTGTTTCTAACAGCAATTAATCTTTTGATGTTTGTTTCTATGAAAATATTGTTGTTAGTTTTGTTGACAGTTGTTTTGTTGTTTAAGTTTGGGGGATGCCCTAGCCTTGTTCACACTCAGATTTCCTTACTTCCGGTAATGTATTTCTATACTACACATTGAGGGCAATGTGTAATTCAAGTTTGGGGGTATGGAAAAACACTTTGTCTGTTTATTTTTGTTCTTATTTGTTTATTTTTATTTGTCTTTTTGTGTTAAAAAATTTGAAAAAAATAAAAGAAAATTATGCTATGTTTTTATCAAGTTTGAGTTAAACTGTAACTGTGGATTGCATTTCATTAGCTTACTTAAAGGGTTGAACACATCATTATGTCATTTGGAGTCTGAGTTCTTTGACTTATTTTTTGGTAAAAGAGATTTCACTTGTTTTGAGATAAATTTTTATGAACACATTAGCATGTTTTCTGTGAGGTATGATGTGTGAGCTTAAGCTTGTTCTCTTTGAGATTTGTTGGACGACTTATTGATGAATAACCATTGGCTTGCAAGATATAAAAATAAATAAATAAAAAAGTGAAGGAAAAAGAAAAGTATTTTATCTCTTAGTTTATTTTAATTAGTTTATGTTTGTCTTTTAATTTCAAAAATCAAAATTCAAAACCTTTTTGGAACTAGGTTAGGATTTAATTAGTTTAAATTTAAGTTGCTCTTTCAAAAATACAATTCTCAGTGGGTTCAACCACGCACTTGCTATCCATTAAACTATAATCAATTCGTGCACTTGCGAGTTAAATAAATTTGCACAACACTGCACTCGATCGCAGTAACAGAATCACAAGTCTGCAAACCTGAAATAGAAAACAAAAAAAGTTAAGAAAAACAAAAAGATCTTTGATTTTTGATAAAAACAAAATTTAAAATTGAAAATTAAAATAACGCAATAAAAGGAAAATAATTCTAGACAAAATTTGCCGCAATCCCCAGCAATGGCGCCCAAAACTTGTTGTCACAATTACCTACCTAAATTAATAGGCAAATAATTGGATATTTTACCCGCAAGTGCATGAGGTCAACACAGTAGTATAGGGTGCAAGTACGGGGTCATTCCCACAAGGATTGCTGAATTTTATCTAAAATAAATCGCACAAGTAAAATGAAACAAAGATTGGATTTTCATTTGATGATAATAAAAAGGTAAGGCTTTGATATCCACCACTAATTATATTTAGATAAGATGTCAATATGTCAATGTTTTAAACATGTTATGTATATCTAATGTTTGTCAACCTAAGGGCATAGGTGTATACTCTTTAAGTTATTGATTTCCCTAAGCAACAAGTTAGGCATAGGCGTATACTCTAATTCTTTTCTTTCTTAAAGGGATTTAGCATGGGTGTATACTAAGTTGTTCTTTAAGAAAACATATTTTTTGTGGAAATCGACAAACACATGAGGCCTAGGGCATGAGTGTATACTCCTGGTTCCCCATGTTGATTAACCCAAGAATCCGGTGTAGATATCTTTTGTTACTTATGTTAAACCCAGGACTCGGTCATCCAAATTGATTTAACTAACTAGTCCATACCACATACATATGTTGATCAGGCACATACATATGAAGAATTGATGAAAGCAGGCATTAATCAAGTTAAATATCACAACATGATTCTCACGAAGGCGCCAATATTGAATATTAACTAAACATAACTAGGGCTTCAATCTAGTCTTACTAAATAAATTAGTTACGCATAAGTTTGATGTTAAACATCTTCATAAAATAAAATAAAATAAAATAATGAAAAGAATAAACCTGAAACTTGAACTTAAAGAGCTCCAATTCTTCTCCTTGGAAAATATGTCTATTCTAAAGACTTAAGGGTCTATTTATAGGCCTTTAGGAATACTCTAAAAACCCTAAAAAGTGTAGGGTTTGTGAGCCCTAGTTCGCATAAATTTACAAAACCCTAAAAGTTGCAATTTCCATATTAAGATTGGTGGCTGTCTTGGCCATCGCGCACGGGTGCGCTCGATCGCAGGTCCGCAATCGATCCTCCGTGTGCTGGCGCTCGATCGCAGTTGCCTTGAGTGTTGTGGTCCTCACCTGTAATGCACTCGATCACAGCTCGCCTGCGATAGATCGCACTACCAGAGCCTTTCAATTTCCAAAATAGCTCTTTTTAAGCCCAAAACTTCTGAGATTGCTTCTTTTTCTTCCAATGACCTACAAAATCAAGGAAAACACATAAAAGAGCTAAAATGACATAGTTAACTAAAACTACAGGATTGAAACATGTAAGTTAAGGGTTAAAAATATGAATATTTTAGCACTTAGTACTTTAAACATATTAGGCCAATAAAACCCAGATTGTAATACCTTAAGAGTTGTTCTCTTAGCCAGAAAGTGTCCTCCACAAGTGTTGTGCAAATTTATTTAACTCGCAAGTGCACGAATCGATTGTAGTTTAATGGATTGCAAGTGCGAGGTCGATCCCACAGAGAATTGTATTTTTGAAAGAACAATTTATATCTAAACTAATTAAATCCTAATCTAGTTCCAAAAGGGTTTTGACTTTTGAGTTTTGAAAATTAAAGGATAAACATAAACTAAATAAAATAAGTAAATCTAAGGATAAAGGTACTAAGGATTGGGAATTTACACTCACCAAATTATAACAACATACATTATATTCATCAATATTAATCTGAAGTTCTCACAAATTAAATCATATATATGTTTTACTATGCTTCAAAGAATTAATCAAAACCATCCCATGTATCCATTCATTGACCAAATCACAAAAGGAATCCAAATTCAATTGAAACACCAGATGTATCCGTAGAACAAATCACAAGGGATATCCAATTTTTATGAGTTAAAAGCTAAGCAATCAATCATATGAAATTATCTCAAATCATCACATGTATCCTTGAATCACAAGAGATATCCAAGAATTACTCCACACAATTGATTAGAAGTAAAACAATTGAAATATAAAACCCAATAAAATCAGAATAATAAAAACTTACATAAAAGTATTGATGTTCTTCATCGGTGAGGCTTTATCCCCAACCTTAGTTGGGAATTTAGCTCCACATAAAAATAAAATCTAAACCTAAACCTAAACCTAAAGAAAAAAACTAAACAAAAGAATTTTGCTCTCTGGGATTGTGTATCTTTTCTTGAATGCAAAGAAGTCTATTTATAAGCTTAGGGAAGTCCTAGAAGCCCAAGTAAACCTAGATAATTCGGAGGTCTGTCTCCCAGTTAAAATAGAAGTCTGAAATCGGAATAGGATTCGTCCAGATTTGTGTCTCTTAATTGCGGGGCGATTTTGACATAGAAACCGTCCGAATTATGAAAATTCTATTTCACAACAAATTGTAGTATTTTGAGTTATCTTTCCAACGCCACTTGAATCACCTCAATCGGATATGTGAACGAAAAGTTATGGTCAAAATACTGAGACGTGTAGAATCTGAATTTGAATCCAATTCGAAATTTTATCCAATCTTATCCTTAATCCGATTTACCCATTTTTTGGATTTGGTTAAACTTAACCACATCATCTAGGTCTTCTCAAAGTATGCTTTCTTCCAAACTTCGCATTTTTCCCTTTAAAGCTGTAGTTTTTCTTCAATGATCTACAAAATACTAAAAACACAAAACTAACACAAAATATTAAATAACGACACAGCTAAAGGATTAACTAATGTAAATAAAGGGGTCCAAATATGCAATATTTGGCACTTATCAGCAAACTAATGGCATTGCTGCAATATGCTCAAGTGCTCCTCCTCTGAGACACGCCTTCTGATGATTTGATTAGGGCAGAATTTGAACAGACAAGGGTCATCCCAATGGTAATGTCTAGATATGGCCATCAACCTCTTCCTTTCTTAACTAGACATACCTAGAGGAAAAACCTTGGCAGTTGTATAATTAATAATATCGGCATACCATGGAAATTGGACTTCAACTGCAAACAATTGTTCATTTTGGAAATTTTCATTCAATGGAAGCTCATCTCCTTCTTCATGAAATAGCCTGGATAGGTGATCTGCCACCACATTCTCACTGCCCTTCTTATCTCTAATCTCAAGGTCAAATTCTTGCAGTAATATTACCCATCTGATCAATCTAGGCTTTGCATCTTTGTTAGCAAACAAATATCTCAAAGCAGCATGGTCAATGAATACTATAACCTTAGAACCAATCAGGTATGATCTAAACTTCTCCAAAGCAAATATGACAGCTAATAATTCTTACTCAGTAGTAGAATAATTTAGCTGAGCATCATTCAATGTTCTAGAAGCATAACAAATAGCATAAGGTACCTTATTCATTCTCTGACCGAGAACAGCTCCCAAGGCAAAATCACTGGCATCACACATGAGCTCAAATGAAGGTTCCAATCAGGTGCCATCATTATTGGTGCAGATGTGAGCAACTCTTTCAATATGTTGAAAGCATTCGTGCATTCTTTAGTCCATTCAAACTTGGCATCCTTGGCTATCAATGAACAGAGGGGTCAAGAGATCTTGGAGAAATCTTTGATGAACCTTCTATAGAACCCGGCATGTCCAAGAAAACTTCTTACACCCTTCACTATCATAGGAGGAGGGAGTTTGGAGATGATGTCAATCTTGGCCTTATCCACCTCGATACCCTTGTTCGAAATGGAATGACCCAACACAATGCCTTGTTGAACCATGAAGTGGCATTTTTCCTAATGAAGCACTAAATTGCATTCTTCACATCTCTTGAGGACACTTTTCTGATGATTGAGGCTTTCATCAAAATTAGAACCAAAAACACTAAAATTATCCATAAATACCTCAATGAATTTCTCCACCATATTTGAGAAAATACTCATCATGCATCTTTGAAAGGTGGTTGGTGCATTGCATAATCTAAATGACATCCTTCTATAGGCGAATGTGCCAAAAGGACATGTGAAGGTGGTCTTCTCTTGGTCCTCTGGTGCTATTGCAATCTGGTTGTAGCCACTGTACCCATCCAAGAAGCAGTAGTATCTATGGCCAGCTAACCTCTCTAGCATCTGATCAATGAAGGGTAAAGGGAAGTGATCTTTTCCTGTCACCTTGTTCAGCCTTCTGTAGTCAATGCATACCCTCCAACTAGTGGTTATTCTTGTAGGTATCAACTCATTATCTTCATTCTTCACCACTGTGATCCCACTCTTCTTTGGAACTACTTGAACTAGACTTACCTATTTACTGTCTGAGATGGGGTAGATAATGCCAACATCCAACAGTTTCAATACCTCTGCCTTGACTACCTCCTTCATGTGTGGGTTGAGTCTTCGTTGTGCATCCATGGTTAGCTTTGCTTCGTCTTCAAGGAAGATTTGATGCATGCACTTGGCTGGACTTATTCCCTTGATGTCAGCAATGGTCCATCCTAAAGCAGTTTTATGCTCTCTAAGAACTCTCAATAGCTTCTCTTCTTCCCTAAAACTAAGATTGGCAGCAACTATCACAGGTAGTGTCTAGTTCTCTCCCAAGTAGGCATGCTCTAGAAGCTGCTTCAATTCCAAAGTTGGTGCCTGGACAATAGAAAGGACAAGAGTAGTATTAGTAGGCACAGGAGTCTCAAAGGGAGGGGTGTACTTACCTGGATGCTTTCAAGAGGCCTCAAGAAGGTGTACGGCTTCAATGATGTTATTAGTAACATCTTCAGATTCTGGCTCAATGTCCTGCCTTGTGAAACTATGGGTGAGGGTGGCCTCCAATGGATCACTATATTAGACCTGGAAAACTTGATCAACAACACTTTGGATCATACGAACATTAAAGCATTCTAAATCGTCTTGAGGTAATTTCAATGCATCAAATATTTTGAATTCTATCTTCTCACCATTCACCTTCATACTCACAATACCCTTTTTCACACAAATTTTTGTATCAATAGTTCTCATAAAGGGTCTTCCTAAGATGATAGGCAAACGCAATGGCATAGGTGATTCTTCCATATCTAATACAATGAAATCAGCAAGTAAAATAAATTTACCTACCTTTACCAAGACATCCTCAAGTATGCCTCTTGGTCTTTTGATGCTTCTGTCTGCCAATTGCAAGGTGATTGAAGTTGGTTGAAGCTCCCCCAAACCCAGTGTCTCATGTATGGTGTATGGCAGCAAATTAACCCCTGCTCCTAGATCCAGTAGTGCTCTTTCAAAAAGATGGTCTCCTATCCTGCAAAGAATGGTAAAACTACCTAGATCTTTTAGCTTTGGTGGTAGTTTTCTTAGTAACACCACACTTACCTCCTTTGTTAAAGCCACTGTCTCATGCTTCTGAAACTTCCTGTACCTCCAATGTATCGAGACACCGATTGATGTTTGACCTCCGCCACCTCCAAAGGCACTTCTTTTGTAGGAATTTTCTATTTTCTTTGTCACCATGAACTCTTCGGGTTGCAAGCAACCTTGGAATTCTGGTGTATCAAGTTTGAATCTACTCACCCACTTATTGGCATGAGCTTGCGCAAGGTGCTAACGTCTGTGCGTTACGCGCTCCGCAAACAGGTTTCTAGATCCATTTCCATTGTGACCACCCATGTTGGATATTCCAGTAGTGAGGTCTTCAATTTGATCCCTCATAGCCTTGAATTGATCCTCCACCTGTTGCCAACGTTTAGCGATAGATTTGCCTTTCGCCTCCATGAATCGTAGTATTAGTTGGCGACGACAATTGTTCGGCCCACCACCCATGTGCCGCAAAGGAATCGTCGGTTGCTCCTTACGTGCTGTCTCCGTGCGCACGTAGACCTCGTTCATGGCTACCACACGGTTGCTCCTCTCCATTCATGAAAAGTAACCTAGCTTTGATACCAAATAATGCAGCATAGGATAGTGGTGAACAAGAAAACAGCAAGTAAAAGGGATAAATATTCCTAAGATTGTGAGATTATCACAAGAATCAAAGAAATCTTCTCAAAACAATAGAGGATATCTATGATTTAAGGGAAAATAATGAAGAAATTCAACTCTGAGTATTCTTATTGAGAAAACCAAATAAATAATCAAAACTGCATTCTTAGGGCTCTAAGCATCTATTTATAGCCCCAAGACTCCTAGTCCTAAAATAACAATGAAATAAAGTCAATTTAGAAGTCTACGAAAAACAATTAAACCAAATAAAAGACTAACAAAGAAACCTAATTCAATTAAAGACTGAAAGATAAGATAGAATAAAAGACTAACAAAGAAACCTAATTCAATTAAAGACTGAAAGATAAGATAGAATAAAAGACTAACAAAGAAACCTAATAAAAGACTGAAAGATAAGATAAACCATCCTCATCTACATCTACGGAAAATTAACATAAGTGCCCTGTGTGCACTCGATCGCAGACACACAGGTGATCAATTGCAGTACCAGAGAAGGGTGTGCTCGATCATGCACTCGAACACAGTCGTAGGGGGATATCAATCACAGTAACAGGAATGAGCATCGCAATACCAGGGGCCGGACACTCGATCGCAATCAATGTGCGATCGATCATAGTCAATGTGCTATCGATCGCAGTTCCAGAGACCCGTATTGTAGCGCGAGTCTGGGATTGCGTCACCACCTTTCGGGGTGTCTTCACACTACCATTTGTTCGGGTCTTCTTCATATACTCCCAAGCATTCTGGTTTACATCAAATAGCCTTTATGAAAGGCATACAGTGCAGTGAGAAAGTGGTCCTGTCTTTGAGTCTGTTGGGACACACATTACAGTGCAGGATGAAATCCACTAACCAAAGTTGTGGAGGAAGCTTGGCCATAGTGGCTACATTGCGGTACTTATCTGCATACTGTCCCTCACATATGTCTTCAACAATATTGAAACAGTGAGTGTGGAGGGACAAAACGCACAATCCCAACCACAGAACAAAGCACAATCTGTATACACAGACTGTGCTTGTTAACACAGAGAAATGTAGGGGAAAAGTGGGGGAAAAATGGACTTACGAGTTTTTTAGGTCACAAATTGGACAAAGTGAGCTAAACAAAGAGTGTGTGCGTGGGGTCAGCGGAGGTGTGTACGGTGGTAGGTGGTTGAGCAAAGGTGGCCGGTGAACGTGCTGGGTGGAGCTGGTGGAGTGCCGTGAGTGTAGAGGTGTAGCAGAGGCTAGCTATAGCGCTTGGAAAGATTGAGGGTAGAGCTAGGAAAGTGACCTAAAAATAGGTCACATGAGCCTCTGGTCGAGTGTACTCGATCGCACTATAAGGTGTGCTCGATCGCACTCGTGCAGAGGGTATGTGCGTGCGTGGATGCGCTCATGCGCGCAGGGTCACACAGGCGAGAATCCGCTCGAGCACACAACAAGGTGCGCTCGATCGCACTCGTGCAAGTGTGTCTGTGTAAGTGATAGGCAGCTACGTTCGAGCCTACTTGGGGTAAGCTCAATCGCAGGCCTGTGTGAAGGTTAACATTACTAAAAACAACGAAAAGAAAGACTAAAAATAAACAAGAAACTAAAAAAAATAAAAATACAATAAAAACAGACAAAAAATAGATTTAAAATAACAACAAAGAATGAACATGGAACAACAATGCAAAAGGATAAAACCTGGATAGAGATCATGGACCCTGGCCTGATGAAGGACTCGAGTGCATAGGGTCTGCGCTCGAACCAATGAAGCTGACTCATTTAGTCAAAATATATGGGATCCGCCAAGCCAACAGAATCCTCATCCTTGATGCGCTTAGTGCTTTATGACCCTTGAGTTTAAACTTGAAGCACCAATCTTTTCTTCTCTTGGACCAAAGAGAATGAATTTTACCTACAAAAAGGTAATTCCAATTGTCTATAGGTCGGGGTGGACCACTTTGAGTCTTCTCAAACAGTTTCTCATCCGAAGGGAATCATGAATTGGAATAATAAAAGGAGAATACTCAGAGAGTTTTTCTATCTTGATGTCCTCAATTTGCTCATTTGATAGCTCTAACAGATTTCTCTTCTGGCCTTTTGGTATTTCAAGAATAGGAGCTGATGTTGAAGAAGTTTCAGTGCTCTCTTCTTTTTCCCAATGTGGTTCTTGTGGAACCTCAATTTGCTCCTCCTTCCTTTCTTCCACTTGATTTTCAACCATTTCTTCACTCCTCAATGTGGTGATAGCTTGCTCTTGATAGTAAGTGCACTCATCCTCTTCGTAGTGTCCATTGTAATTGGCCACCGATTGATCTTGGAGCGCTTCTTCTTTGAGGGTCTTTAATATTTGCTTGAAGTGAACCTCTATCTTGGCCATGGTGGGTTGCAGCTATTGATTATGGGCCTTACTGTGGCTAAGAAAAGCTGACATCTTTTTCTTAAAGTATTTAGCATGAGTGTCTACTAAGTTGTTCTTTAAGTTGTTCTGTGGAAATCGACAAACACATGAGGCCTAGGGCATGGGTGTCTACTCCTGGTGTTAAGTGCTAAAATATTCATATTTTTAGCCCTTAACTTACATGTTTTTATCCTTTCATTTTAGTTAATTAGGCATTTTAGTTCTTTTATGTGTTTTCTTTGGTTTTGTAGGTCATTGGAAGAAAAAGAAGCAATCTCAAAAGTTTTGGACTTAAAAAGAGCTATTTTGGATTTTGGAAGGCTCTGGTAGAGCGATCGATCACAGGAGAGCTTAAGGAGTAGACACCAATGCCCTTAAGTTGACAAACATTAGATATTCATAACATGATCAAAACATTGGCATATTGATATATTAGCTAAATATAATTAGTGGTGGATATCAAATCCCTACCTTTTTATTATTATGAACTCAAAACCAATATTTGTTTTATTTTACTTTTGGAATTGATTTTAAGCAAAATTTAGCAATCCTCGTGGGAATGACCCCGTACTTGCACCCTATACTACTGTGTTGACCTCGTGCACTTGCAGGTAAAACATCTAATTATTGCCTATTAATTTAGGTAAGTAATTGAGACAACAAGTTTTTGGCGCTGTTGCTGGGGATTGCGGCGAATTTTGTTTAAAATTATTTTCCTTTGGTTGTGTTATCTTAATTTTCAATTTTGTTTTTAACAAAAATATTTTCTGTTGATTCTTAACTTTTTCTGTTTTCTGTTTCAGGTTTGCAGACTAGCATTCTGTTATTGTGATCGAACGTCAGCCAAGTGCGATCGAGCGCATTGCGATCGAGCGCAATTCTAGGGAGCATTCGGACCAACGGCACTGAAGCTACTTTGACTGAAGAAGCAATGCAATTGATGCAAGGTCGTCAATCTCAAGATTCAACCGTCATTCCACTCAATCTTGAAATTGAGCGGACAATTCGACAAAGTCCTAGAGACAAAGAAGAAGAGGAAGAAATTGAGAACACATTGCAAGATTTGCAAGAAAATCCACCAATAGTGCCAAGACCACTAGAGGCAAATCCACCACCGGTGCAGAGACCGATGAAGCAGGTGTTCGTTCCAACGAACCTCCATCAACCCTCATGCATAGCATATCAACCGAAGGTGGAAGGCAGCTATTATATTTTTCCTCAAATCCTTAATGCACTGACTCACTTTAGGGGCACACCTACTGAGGATCCTAATTTGCATCTTAAGGAGTTCTTTGATCTATACAAGTTGCAGCACATCCAAGGCTTAAGTCTAGAGAGACTCAGGTTAGTCCTCTTTCCCTTCTCTTTGAAAGAATGCTAAACAGTGGTATAATTCTTTGCCTGTAGATTCTATCCATACTTGGGAAGAATTAGCCGCTAAGTTTCTGAAGAAGTTTTTCCCAGCCCAAAAGACAAGACAACTTAAAAGAAAACTTCAAATGTTCCAACAAAGAGATGGAGATCTTTTCTTTGAGGCATGGGATCACTTCAATTCACTGCTTCTCAAGTGCCCACATTACAACATCCCTCAAGATGATCAGGCACAAATTTTCTATAAAGCTTTAGATGATACTAACAAAGGGATGGTTGATTCAGCTTGTGGAGGAGCACTTATGGAAAGGAGTAGTGAGGAAGCAATGGTTTTGAAACATTAAGTGAGCATTCCCAACAATTCTGCTCTAGAGGAAGGCGAGGAGTAAAGAGCAAGGGTATATATGAAGTGAACTTCAATGGGGGATCTCCTAATCAGATGGCTGCTGTGTAAAAGAAGCTAGATATAATTGTCAAAGCCATGACTACTCAGAAAATCTCACCTCTTCAAAAGGACACACCAATCCAGGTATGTGCTATATGTTCTCATTTAGATCACATTACTGAAATGTGTCCTTTATCTCCATTTGCAGAGCAAGAAGAGGTGAATTATGTGGAATAAAACAATTACCCCCACAAGAACAATCCGTACTCCAACACCTACAATTCAAGATGGCGTAACCATCCCAATTTCTCTTGGAGTAACAATCAAGGACAGCAGAAGGGTCCCCAACAAGCAAGCCAACCAACTCAAGAGTCAAAGTTGAACCAACCGGAGAATATGATACACAAGCTGGTGACTTCATAACACCAATTTATGGCTGATCAAAAACAATTCAATACAAAGACTGATCAAGCCATCCAAAGACTGGAAGTGCAAATGGGGCAGATGGCAAAGGAGTTGAGTGAAAAGAAGCAGGGAGAATTTCCAGCCCAAACAATACCCAATCTAGGGAGTCATCAGCAGCTGCAAGCAATCATAGTTCGAATGGCAAGGTCATAGGAACTGAAGAGCCACCTCAAGCATCTCCAGATGAAGCATCAACGTCCAAGGTAAACAAAATGGAGAAGGTGAATGCACCACCCTTTTCTCAAAGGTTAGTCAAACCAAAGAAAGATAAGCAACTCATGGATATCTTTGAGACTTTGAGGAAAGTAGAAATCAATATTCTTTTGTTAGATGCAATCAAATAGATTCCTTCTTATGCTAAACTTTTAAAGGATTGTTGCACTAACAAAAGGAGGTTTCAGGAGCATGAGACAGTGGCCCTTACAGAAGAGGTAAGTGCAGTTTTGTTGAGAAAATTACCACCAAAGCTAACAGATCCGGGTAGTTTTACCATTCCTTGTAGGATAGGAGACCATCTTTTTGAGCATGCACTGCTGGATCTAGGAGCAGGGGTCAATTTGCTGCCTTACATGGTATATGAAAAGTTGGGTTTGGGGAAGCTTCAACCAACCTCTGTCACCTTGCAATTGGCAAATAGAAGCATCAAAAGACCAAGAGGTATACTTAAGGATGTGTTAGTAAAGGTAGGTACATTTATTTTACCTGCTGACTTCATTGTGTTAGATGTGGAAGAATCTTCTATGCCATCACCCTTGTCTATCATCTTAGGAAGACCCTTTATGAGAACTGCTGATACTACAATAGGTGTGAAAAAGGGTACTGTAAGTATGAAGGTCAATGGTGAGACAATAGAGTTCAAAATATTTGATGCAATGAAATTACCTCATGATGATTTAGAGTGCTTTGATGTTTGCATGATCCAAGGTGTTAGTGAGACAGTTTTACAGGATCCACAGAAAGATCCAGTAAAAACCCCCCTCACTCACAAGTTCACAAGGCGGAACATTGGGCTAGTCTATGCAGCTGTTACTAATGACATCAGTAGAGCAAGGCACCCTCTTCAAGCCAAGAGAAAGCAGCAGTTGCATATATGGGACGAATTGAGGTATGAAGCAAATGTGGACACCAAGCTCCACAAGAAAAGACCTAAGGACCATCATCACATAAAGCATGTCAAGAAGGCATCCTATGTGGAACTGAAATTGTTGACCTATAAAGAAAGTCTTATCCCTGCACCACCAAGGGCACTTGAGCCACATTCTGGAGAGCTCAAGTGCAGCTCTCCACACTAGTAGCATTGAAGCTACTAGTAGAAGCGTTTGAGCAGTCCAGGAGCTCAAGCGCATCTACTTAGAATAGTGGTACTGAGGCCACTGAAGGCGGTACATTTTTCCATCTTTATTTCCCATCATATCAATTTCTTTACTTTACATGTGTTCTCACTTATCCTTTGTGTTTCCTTTTTATTTCAGAACATTGTTGTACATTAAGCATTAAAAAAAAAAAAACACTTTTTACATTATGTTACTACAATCGATCGCAACCTGTATGCGATCGGGCGCAATAATCAATTTTTGGCATGGTACACTTTGTTAGTGCTATTGATCGCACCTTGTGTGCGTTCGAGCGCACATCACCCACACACGCACACCCTTGGCCGGGTGCAATCGAGCGCACTATGCGTGCGATCGAGCGCACTCGACAATGGCATATTTTTCTTTTCCTTTTTTTTTTTTTTTCTTTTTCTTTTTCTTGTTTGTCAGGTTGTGCAATGTTTGGTTCCCTTAAGCTTTCTAATTGACCCATGTAACAAGTGTTAAGTCAATGACTCCCAAACCAGATGGTTTTAAGGCATTAGGTGTAGAGACACCCCTAGGACTTACTAATTCGAGTCAAAAAGGCTACGAAACCAAACTAACCATGACATTAACCAAATCAAAATTCTTCACCTTTTGACATGAACACTCAATGCTTTGAGGCAAGAGGTCCAATTACTTAGTGAAAAGCTTATCAATGATTTTTTTTTTTTATCGCATATATATATGCCAAAGACATAGAAACACACACATTAGACTTCATGTCATACCCCACAAATTATATGCTAATGTGCTTATGTAAGATCAAATCAAACATGTGAATTCTCAACTGTCCTAAGCAAGTAACCAAACTGAAAAGCTCAATTATCAAATCATGTGTTCAAAATTTTAAGCTTACCAATGATATCAAATCACAATTCTTTCAGATCTACCAAAATCTTAAGGCAAACATGAACATATATATATATATTTCTTTTTCTTTTCAAAAAAATAAAATAAAACTGGGATAATTTTTTTTTTTCACAAACAACAAAAACTAAAAAAATAAAATATAACTGGGACAAAGTGTGTGTAAAGTGACAAAGTGTGTGTAAAGTGTCTCCCATACCCCCAAACTTAAATTACACATTGTCCCCAATGTGTCTATAACATGAAAAGAATTTACCCAGGATATGGACGAATTTGTCTGGAATAGCATGGCTCATAGCACACCCCCAAACTTGAACTGAAGCACACTTGTCCCTGCAAAATAAAACACTAAAACAAATAAAAGGGAACAAAAACAAAACTAAAGACAAACATAAAAATAAATTGAAAAACAAATAGAAAAATAATAGGATAAACTATGGGGTGCCTCCCATGAGCGCTAAATTTAACGTCTTCAGCCAGACTACGGCACTTTAAACTTGAAGCACCAGTCTTTTCTTCTCTTGCACCAAAGGGAATGAATTCTTCCTATTGCAAGATGCTTCCGAATGTCTATAGATCAGGGAGGACCACTTTGAGTTTTCTTAAATAGTTTCTCATCCAGTAGGAAATCATGAACTGGAATAAAGTAGGAAGAAAATTCATGGAGCTTCTCTATATTGATGTCCTCATTTTGCTCATGTGGTAGCTCTAACAGACTTCTCTTCTGGCCTCTTGATGTTTTAGGAATAAGAGCTAATGTTGAAAAAATCTTGGTGCTTTCTTCTTTTTCCTGATGTGGCTTCTGTGGAACTTCAGTTTGCTCCTCCTTTCCCTCTTTAACTTGATTTTCAACCACCTCTTCACTCCTTAGTGTGACAGCTTACACAAGATAGTAGGTGCACTCTTCCACCATGTATTGTCTACTGGGGTTTTCTATCAGCTGTCTTTGACACTCTTCTTCTTGATATTGTTGAGGCCAATTGATGGGAGATGCACTCAGCTCCCTGGCCAATTGTCCTATTTGTACTTCCAGTCTTTGAATGGCTTGATCGGTTCTTTGAAACACTTGATCGGCCCTTGTATTGTTTTGTTTTTGATCAGTCATAAATTGCTGTTGCGAAGTCACCAGGGTGTTTATCGTACTTTCCAATCTATTTAGCTTTGACTCTTGCTCTTGATTTGTAGATGAATACAAAAGAAAAAGTTTCAGTAGAATGATCAGAATGAGAACATATAGCACATACCTAGAGTTGGGTGGCTAGCTGAATGGGAGAGATGTTTTGAGTAGTCATGGAGTTTACAATCATATTTAATGTCTTCTGCATCACAGCCATTTGATTTTTGTAGTTGTGGAGCCAATTGAGAGAAATATGAATGATTTCTAGGAGCTTGAGCTTGCCATAGGAAATTTGACTGTTGGCTCCAAGTTGGGTTGCAAGAATCAAGATAGCTGTCGTTCCCCGGTCTAGAGAACGATGTGTTCTTATGCCCATTAATTTTGTTAGAAATTTGTCTCATTATAAGACATTCTCTAACATGGTGATAAGGGTCATGGCATAATGAACATGGTCCATGGGGTGTCGAAATGCCTCCCCACAAGTGTGAAATAAAAAATAAAATAAAAACAAAAATAAAACCAAAATTTAAAAATAAAACTTACGAAGATGCAGACTCAACTGACCCTGCATGAAATAAAAGAAAAAAAAAATCAGATCTATAATTGGTGTAGTAACTGTGCTGCTGTCTGGATGTACGATCGATCGCACCGTGAGGTGCGCTCGACTGTACTGGTGTGCTCGATCGCACCTCTGGAGGCAGAACAGTAACTGCAGAAAAACTTAGAAAAAGAGAAAAAAAAATTAAAACAAAAATAAACTAAGGATAGTAATTCCAAACAAAATCAAACATTCCTTGGCAACGGCACCAAAAACTTGTTGTGCCAAATACCCACCTAAATTAATAGGCAAATACTTGGTATGTTTTACTCGCAAATGCACAAGATCAAACGATAGTATAGTAGCAAGTACAAGATCGATCCCACGGAGATTGTTGATTTTGTTTTAGAATTGATAAAAATATCAAATTGTCACTAAATTGATATTGTGAAAAAGAAATAAAAAGATATAAAGATAAATGAAAAACTAAAGGTAGGGCTTTGATATCCACCACTAATCATACTTAGATAATATAACAATATGCCAATAATTGAATCATATTATGAATACTTAGGGTTTGTTTGGCAAAAGCCTGTGGCCCAAACACTGTTCAGTGTCTGACCCGTTGACCCTTTTTCCCCCTCAAAATTTGTCATCTTTTTACCATATTGCCCTCTTATTGAAATTTTTCCACCGAGCCTAACGTATCAAGCTCAGTGTCTCCCCAACCCCCCCCCCAGCGCCCAAGACTATCACACGCGTCCCCCCTTCGCACGCCCGATTTTCTCCCCCCCATCAAGCTCAGCGTCTCCCCAACCCACCCCCCCAACACCATCACACGCGTCCCCCCCTGCACACGCTAGATTTTCTCCCCCCCCCCCCCCCCGCGCTAGCCAGGTATCAGCCCAGGTGTATCAGGTTCCCCCTACCACGTATCAGACCAAGCGTATCAGGTCCCCCCCCCCCTAATGCCTGGACCTAGTCAGCTGACTTCATGTATATTAGAGGCTTCGCCTCACAAAAATCCCGAGCACCCATCCACGTTGTTTTCTACCGATGTAGCCAGACGCTAGTCTCGGTGGACAAGACCTCCAGCCACGGCTCCACGCACATGATCACGATCGAAGGTATTGCATATAGATTTTTGGCTATCTTGTGTAGAATTTAATTTTGTTAGTTTGTTTTTCTCCGATATATAGCATGTAGTCTTCTTATGTATTATTCGCCAGTTGGGTTCTGGTAGCTATTATTTTGAGCATAAATTAGATTATTTTCTCATATTCAGATTCTTGATTTGTGTAAATCTAGATAGCTATATGAAGTTTTTGCATTAATGAGAGATGGAAGAAGACGCTACTTACATTGACAGCATTGCTTAACAATTTTTTTGGACTTGGTACTCCATTCAAACATATTTAAATTGGAGGTGAGCTGCTCACCCATAATATAGTCAAACGATGCAGAACAATACATGTTGAATTTGATTTTCTAAGTACTACTTATCCTTTTAATAATAAAACATTGAAGAACCAAGTTAACTCATGCAAATACATCTCTTTTTTGAATATAAGTCATGGAAATACATCTGACATGTCAAAATTAGAAAAAAGTTAAAGTTTAATGAATCATCTCAACTGTGAAGGAAAACAATTCAAGAGCCTCTAGTAAGTGTACATATAGGATCTTGACTAGACATATTGATACTGAAGAATAAATCATTTTCCACATCCATTTAAATGAAAAAGGTCAAACTAAATATTGAAAGCCAGGTTGGTTTACAAACTATTGCAATGTTAAAGGCTCATAATTCCTTAAGGACCAAATATAAACCTAGCCAAAGTTGAAGGGTTAAAAAATTGCCCCACCCCCCCCCCCCCCCCACCTTGCCCAACCAAAAAAAAAAAATTCAGGGGAATATGTCAATACCAACGATTACTCACAAGGTCGGCCTTAAATGTATGAGTAATGGTTTTAGAGAAAGAAATGTAGGAGAAAATGTCCAAGTAATTCATCCTTCAAATTTGAGAAGCAGTTTTTCATCATAAGCCCCACATGTTAGAACCAAAAAGCTCTATTGCATGTGATTTTTAACACAAATATTTACTTGTAAAAGTGCATTTGCAACAGTCATGCTTTTTTCATTTTTTGCTTTTTTTTTTGGAGGCTATATAATTATCTTGGGTTTTGCATGTATGCATGTATGTTGGTTTTGTTATATAAGTAGATTTTATCGCTTTCTCTTCTTGGGCTTATTTTGTACTTCTAATCAAAATATGTTGCTTCTCGAGATGTTGGAAATTCATATGCTTAGTTGCAAATGGATAAAAAAGAAAAAGAAAAAATGACGCTTTGTTTGCTTGCCATGAAAAAATTGGCCATAATTATGCTAAATATGTGTATCTGTGTGTTGTTTTTGGTATTAGGGTATTTCATCAATTATGCTAAATATGCCTCCACTTTCTGGTTAGTCGGCATTAATGTTGGCCTCGTTTAATTTTCAGTTCGGCGGGTATTACTTGCGACAACGACAATCCAACAACTTCAAGGTAGGTTACTTATTTTATACCAAAGCTTGCTTCAATTCTAAATTATTTGTGCCTAACTATTTTCCTGCTTATTGTAAATATGTCGTATCACAATTCACGTAATTGTATATATTAGTTTGAGTGTCTACGTAAAAGTTTAGTTTTGTGTTGACTGTGGTTGGTAGATAAGTATCATACATGATTTGTGCACGTTGTTATGCTGTTTTCTATACATATTCGTAGATGTCGTTCTTTAGCACTCCCCGTAAGTCTCCTCAAAAGGCTGGGATGGAAACCCCATCCCCACCAGAATTTCCTATCCCACAGGCAAATATGAAATGGGAACAAGAGCACAAGGATATCCTGGTGCATATTCTTTGCAACTGCCAAGATGAAGGAGTTCGCCCGCCCTTTGGGAAGGATCTGGCGGGCATCATGAAAAAGTTAAACAAACGACTTAAGGATGGCACCGCCTACACACAAAAATAGGTTGAGGGCAAAATTAAGCATCTTAGAGAGCAGTGGGTGAACTTCTCGGAACTTGTCCGAGATAAGGCAGGTACCGGCTGTGGGTGGGATGATGATTTGGGAACTGTCACGGGAACTCCGGAACAATGGGAACACCTCCGACTGGTATGCCACTAATATTATGTTTAACATTTCCTTAATTATGCGAGTTGACGTACTTATTGACCGTTTATGTTTTATCTTGTGTCTTTTTCGTTTACTTGCTCTTCCTTCTCAGACAAAGAGCCTGAACAAGTACTACAAGTTCCGAAATGGTCCCCCGGCGAACTTCAAGCACCTATGCTACATCTTTGAGGGCTCAACATCCACTGGAAAGTGGAGGTATGCCATCACACAATCACCCCCGGGCAGCGATTGTGAAGATAATGACATCCATCTCAACAACCCTGTAGCAATCATAAACCTAACGGAGCCCCAATGTGCGTCAGCTCACAAAGCAAAAGGAAAAGGAAAAGGGAAGTTGAAGAGGGAAGGTTCTCACTTGCAGGGATTGCACTCTACCAAGCATTCATCCAAGGGTGAGCAAATTTACTCAGAGATGCACAGCTCCTTCGATGTCTTGAGATCGGATTATTTACAAAGGTGCAAGCTTAGCGATGGCCATTCACCCGGCGATGGTATGTCTTATAAGCCCCCTCCCAGCCAATATCCTGAGGAAGACATCATGGACCGTATCAATGTGTTGGCAGCTGAAATGTCATTGTCCACAAAAAAATATGTCAAAGCATGCAGGGCGCTCAATGATCTGACTTGGGCAAGGATACTGTTGAAAATGAATGACGACGGTGTACGTCATTGGCTAGACGATATTGATCTAGACAAAGACAATTGAAGCTTATGTTTTATGTTAATATTTTCTGTTGTATTTTATGGTTGTTTCCATTGACTATTTTCCTATTCTAACTGCTTAAGTTAGTTTGATTGCATTATGTCAGGCACAGCTTGATACTATATTATGGATGCTTATTATGGAGTAGGGGAACATTTTTAACACTAATGCTTAATGTTATGAACCTAGTTTTACTTTCCAATTTTAATTATCCGGGGATTGCGGCGAATTTTGTTTAAATTTATTTTCCTTTAGTTTTGTTATTTCAATTTTCACTTTTTAATTTAGTGTTAGCAAAAATCAAAAAGAATTTCTCATTTTCCTTAACTTTTCTATTTTCTGTGCAGGTTGCGGATTGACATTCTGTTATTGCGATCAATCGTCAGCAAAGTGCGATCGAGCACACTGCGATGGAGCGCACAAACCGGTGATCGAGAGCAGTTCCAGGGAGCATCCAGACCAGGCAGTGCTGAAGCTGCCAAGTTCATGCAAGGTCGTCGATCTCAAGCCTCAATCATTGTTCCCCTCGATCCTGAAATTGAGCGAACAATTCGACAACGACCTAGAGACAAAGAAGGAGAAGAAGAAGTTGAAATGGAAGATTTGCAAGAAAATCCAATTGGGCCAAGACCCCTAGAAGCAAATCCACCACGAGTGAGGAGACCAATGAAGCAAGCATACATGCCAACAAACCTCCATCAACCCTCATGCATAGCATATCAACTAGAGGTGGACAACAGCTATTATATCTCTCCCCAAATCCTCAATGCATTGACTCACTTCAGAGGCACAACTATTGAGGATCCCAACTTGCATCTTAAGGAATTCTTTGACTTATGCAAGTTGTAGCATGTTCAAGGCCTAACTCCAGAGAGACTCAGGTTAGTCCTCTTTCCTTTTTCCTTGAAAGATAGTGCTAAACTGTGGTACAATTCCTTGCCTGCAAAGTCCATTCATACTTGGGAAGAATTGACCACCAAGTTTCTGAAGAGGTTTTTCCCAGCCCAGAAGACAAAGCAACTTAAAAGGGAACTTCAAATGTTCCAACAACGAGACGGAGACTTGTTCTTTGAAGCATGGTATCACTTCAATTCCTTACTTCTAAAGTGTCCACATCACAACATCCCTCAAGATGATCAGGTACAAATTTTTTATGAAGGTTTAGATGATACTAATAAAGGGATGGTTGATACAGCTTGTGGAGGTATGCTGATGGAGAAGAGCAGTGAGGAAGCCATAGGGATCTTTGAAGGGTTGAGTGAACACACTCAACAATTCCCATCCAAAAGGAGGCAAGATGTAAGGAGCAAAGGCAAGAGTGACGAAAATAACGAAATGCAAAATCAAATGTCTGCTGTGGAACAGAAGTTGGACATGATTGTCAAAGCCATGACTGCTCAGAAAATTTCACCTCTGCAACAGGACACACCAGCTCAAAAGCTAGAAAAGGATGACCTAAAGGATCTTGTACGACAACTGGTGACTTCACAACAGCAGTTTATGGCTTATCAAAAACAAGTCAACACAAAGACTGAGCAAGCCTTACAAAAACTAGAAGTACAAATGGGTCAGATGGCAAAGGAGCTGAGTGAGAAGAAGCAGGAAGAATTTCCAGCCCAAACAATACCCAATCCAGGGGATCATCAGCAGCTGGAATCAGCCACAGTTCTCAGAAATGGCAAGGTCATTGGAACTGAAGAGCCACCTCAAGAAACTCCATAAGGACCATCAACTTCCAAGGTGAACAAAATGGAGAAGGTAAATGCACCCCCCTTTCCTCAAAGGCTAGTCAAACCAAAGAAAGAAGAGCAGCTCAGGGATATCTTTGAAACTTTGAGGAAAGTAGAAATCAATATTCCTTTATTAGATGCAATTAAACAGATTCCGTCATATGCTAAATTCTTAAAGGATTGTTGCACTAACAAAAGGAAGTTTCAGGAGTATGAGACAGTGGCCTTAACAGAAGAGGTGAGTGCAGTCTTGTTAAGGAAATTACCACCAAAGCTAACAGATCCAGGTAGTTTTACCATTCCTTGCAGGATAGGAGACCACTCTTTTGAAAAGGCGCTACTGGATCTAGGAGAAGGGGTGAATTTGCTGCCTTACACTGTATATGAAAAGCTGGGATTAGGGGAGCTTCACTAACCTCTATCACCTTGCAATTGGCCGACAGAACCATCAAACGACCAAGAGGTATACTGGAAGATGTTTTGGTCAAGGTAGGTACATTTATTCTACCTGCTGATTTCATTGTGTTGGATGTGGAAGAATCTCCTATGCCATCTCCTTTACCTATTATCTTAGGAAGACCCTTTATGAGAACTGCTGATACTACAATAGGTGTGAAAAAGGGTATTGTGAGCATGAAGGTAAACGGTGAGACAATAGAGTTCAAAATATTCGATGCATTGAAATTACCTCAAAAAGATTTAGAATGTTTTGATGTTTGTATGATCCAAGATGTTGGTAAGACAGTTTTGCAGGACCCACATAAAGATCCATTGGAGGCCACCCTCACCCATAGTTTCACAAGGCAGGACATTGAGCCAAAACCTGAAGATATTACTAATGACATCATTGAAACAGCGCATCACCTTGAGGCCTCTCTTAAATACTCAGGTAAGTATACTCATCCCTTTGAAATTCTTGAGCCCACTAACACCTCTCATGTTCCCTCTGTTGTACAAGCACCCAAGCTGGAATTGAAGCAATACCGGAGCACTTAAAATATGCATACTTGGGAGAAAACAAGACAATACCAGTCATCATTGCTGCAAATCTGAGTTGTGGGGAAGAAGAAAAGCTGTTGAGAATTCTAAGAGAACATAAAACCACCTTGGGGTGGACCATTGCTGACATCAAAGGAATAAGTCCAGCTAAGTGCATTCATCAAATCTTCCTTGAAGACGAAGCAAAGCCAACCAAGGATGCACAAAGAAGACTCAACCCACACATGAAGGAGGTAGTCAAGGCAGAGGTATTAAAACTACTAGATGTGGGCATCATCTATCCCATCTCAGACAGCAAATGGGTTAGCCCAGTTCAAGTAGTGCCAAAAAAAAGTGGGATCACAATGGTGAAGAATGAAGATGATGAATTGATACCCACAAGAGTAACCACTAGGTGGAGGGTATGCATCGATTACAGAAGATTGAACAAGGTAACAAGAAAAGACCACTTTCCATTACCGTTCATTGACCAAATGCTAGAGAGATTAGCTGGCCATAGCCACTATTGTTTTTTGGATGGATATAGTGGTTATAATCAGATTGCAATAGTATCAGAGGATCAGGAGAAGACCACCTTCACATGTCCTTTTGGCACATTCGCCTAAAGAAGGATGCCATTTGGTTTATGCAATGCCCCAGCTACATTCCAGAGATGCATGATGAGCATTTTTTCAAACATGGTGGAGAAAACCATTGAGGTATTTATGGATGACTTTAGCGTTTTTGGATCTAGATTTGATGAATGCCTCTACCATTTGAAGAATGTTCTCAAGCGATGTGAAGAATGCAATCTAGTGCTCAATTAGGAAAAATGTCATTTCATGGTTCAACAAGGCATCGTATTGGGTCATGCTATTTCAAGCAAGGGCATTGAGGTGGACAAGGCCAAAATAGATATCATCTCCAAACTTTCCCCACCTCTGACAGTCAAGGGGGTAAGGAGTTTTCTTGGACATGCCGGATTCTATAGAAGGTTTATCAAGGATTTCTCCAAGATCTCTAGACCCCTCTGTGCATTGCTTGGGAAGGAAGCCAAGTTTGACTGGACCAAAGAATGCATGACGGCCTTCAACACACTAAAATTGCTGCTCACTTCTACACCAATTATGCGAGCACCTGATTGGAGCTTACCCTTTGAGCTCATGTGTGATGCCAGTGACTTTGCCGTGGGGGCCGTTTTGGGTCAAAGGATCAAGAAGGTACCTCATGCCATTTATTATGCTTCTAGAACATTAAATGATGCCCAGATAAATTATTCTACTACTGAGAAAGAATTATTAGCTGTCATATTTGCTTTGGAGAAGTTTAGGTCATACCTAATTGGTTCTAAGGTTATTGTATTCACTGATCATGCTGGGTTGAGATATTTGTTTACCAAGAAAGATGCCAAACCAAGATTGATCAGATAGGTATTATTACTACAAGAGTTTGACCTTGAGATTAGAGACAAGAGGGGGAGTGATAATGTGGTGGCAGATCACTTATCCAGATTACTCCATGAGGAGGAAGGAGATGAGCTCCCACTAAATGAAAATTTTTCAGATGAGCAGTTGTTTGCAGTTGATATCCAACTCCCATGGTATGCAGATATAGTGAATTACATCACTGCCAAGGTCTTTCCTACAGATATGTCTAACCAAGAAAGGAAGAGGTTAATATCTACATCTAGACAATACCATTAGGACGACCTCTATTTATTCAAATTATGTCCTGATCAAATCATTAGAAGATGTGTCCCAGAAGATGAGCACTTGAGTATTTTGCAGCACTGTCACCAGTTTGCTTGTGGTGGACACTTTGGGGCCAAGAGAACAGCGCTTAAGGTATTACAATTTGGTTTTTATTGGCCTAATATGTTTAAAGATGCTTTCGTGTTTTGCAGCTCTTGTAATAAATGCCAAAGGGCAGGTAACATCTCATTTAGAAATCAAATGCCATTGCAAAATATTCAAGTTGTAGAACTCTTCGATGTTTGGGGTATTGACTTCATGGGACCATTTCCTAATTCATTTGGTTATTCATATATTCTTGTGGGTGTGGATTATGTGTCTAAATGGGTCGAGGCTATCCCCTCAAAGACTAATGATCACAAAGTGGTTGTGAAGTTTTTGCAGGAAAACATCTTTGATAGATTTGGAACACCTAGGGCAATCATTAGTGATGGGGGAAGCCACTTTAACAACTATGCTTTTACTTCTATGATGAAGAAATATGGCATCACTCATAAGGTTGGCACCCCATATCATCCCCAAACCAGTGGCCAAGTGGAGATCAGCAACAGAGAAATCAAAGGCATCCTTGAAAGGACCGTAAACCCCAATAGGAAGGATTGGGTAACTACGCTTGAACAATGCACTATGGGCTTACAGGACTGCTTACAAGACACCTATCGGCATGTCTCCATATCGATTGGTTTTTGGGAAAGCATGTCATCTACCAGTGGAATTGGAACACAAAGCGTGTTGGGCCATCAAGAAGTTTAACTTCGCTATGAAGCAAGCTGGCGACACGAGGAAGCTCCAACTAAATGAACTGGAGGAATTAAGGCGTGATGCATATAAGAATGCCAAGCTCTACAAGGACAAAACCAAAGCATACCATGACAAACAACTAATCAGGAAGGAGTTTCAAGTAGGACATAAGGTTTTGATCTATAATTCAAGATTGAAACTCTTCCCTGGAAAGCTTAAATCAAGATAGTCTGGGCTCTGCATTGTTACACAAATATTCCCTCATGGAGCCTTGGAAATTCACGACCCCCAAACCGACCAATCATTCAAGGTCAATGGACACAAAGTCAAGCCATATCTTGAAGTAAAATTGGTACCAAGAGATGAAGATTTGGCACTCCACTCCATCCAAAATGGAGCATCTACTTCTGGGTAACATTAAGAGAGGACCACAGTCTGACTGAAGACGTAAAACTTTGTGCTCATGGGAGGCACCCCATAGCATATCCTTTTGTTTTATTGTTTGTTTTATTTTATTTTGTTTCTGTTTGTTTGTGTTTTATTTTATTTTGGTGTTTTTTGTGTTTCAAGTCTTTTCTCACATTTTTACATTCTATTACTGCGATCGATCGTACCTTGCATGCGATCGAACCCAGATTTCCATTTGTCATTTCATCTCATTCTGTTAGTGCGATCGAACGCACCATGCGTGCAATCGAGCGCACTTGGCAGCATCCCATAGTTTTTTTTTTTTTTAAATTTTGCTCTGTTCAAATTTTATTTCGTTTTAGTTTTGTTCATTTTTACTTGTTTGTGTGTTTTATTATTTTGCAGGGACAAGTGTGCTTCCATTCAAGTTTGGGGTGTGTGCTATGAGCCATGCTTTCCAAGACTATGTCCACCATCTCCCGGGTACATACTTTCCTTTACTTAGACACATTGGGGACAATGTGTCATTTAAGTTTGGGGGTATGGGCACACATACATGTTCACACACACTTTGTCCCAATTTCATGTTATTTATTTTCTGTGTTGTTCGTTTATTTGAAAAATAAAAAATAAAAAAAATTTATGCATGTTCATGTTTGCTCTAAAATTTTAAATTGATCTAAAAAGAATTGTGATTTGAATTCATCAGTGAGCCTAAAATTTTGAACACATGATCTGATGAGTAAATCTGTTAGTTTGGTTACTTGTAGAGGACAGTTGAAAAATCACATGTTTGATCTAAGCACTCAAGCACATTAGCACATAATTTGTGAGGAATGACATGAGGTCTAATATGTGTGTTTCTGCTTCTTGGATGAAATTGGATGACTTATTAAATGACACTATGGCATATATAGTGATGAAAAAAAAAAAAGAAGAAGAAGAATAATAAATAAATGATCGTTGATGGCTTTTCACTGAGTAACTGAACCTCTTGCCTCAAAGCATTGAGTGTTCATGTCAAAATGTGAAAATTTTGGATTTGATCAATATCATGGTTAGTTGGTTTTGTAACCTTTTTGACTTGAGTTAATAGGTCCTTAGAGGTGTCTTTATACCTAATGCCCTAAAACCATCTGGTTTGGGAGTCATTGACTTAACACTCGCTACAAGGATCAAATAGAAAGCTTAAGGAAACCAACATTGCACAACCTGACCAAAGAAAAAAGAAAAAGAAAAAGAAAAAGAAATATGCCAGTGTGTCATTCTAATAGGAATTTCAGTGAATTCTGAGATAAGGAGACATTGCATATTGGAAAGATTTGGAAGTCTCATAATTTTGTACTAGTTCACTGTACATAAATTTCAAACTTATAATGATTTAGCATGTCCTTTGTAAGTAATTACACTTTGAGATTCCAATTCATTGTGAAGATGGAGTTCATCTTTTTAAGTTTGCTTATAAATGAAAACCATGATCTTGAAGTGATGCTTTAATTTTTGGAATAACATGAACTCTTGCATGATGTTTGTAGGTAACATTTCTGAAAAACCCTCACGAGACTTCACTCATCCACTAGGGAATTCCTAGGGGTTTAAAAGGCTTGTTACATACACTAAATGTAATCGTACATCCCACAAAAGATGGATTTATCTTTTGTTTTCTGTTTTTCCATTCCTGTTTAGTTTTGTATTGCTAAGGGACTAGCAATATGTAAGTTTGGGGGTGTGATAAGTGCTAAAATATTCATATTTTTAGCCCTTATCTTACATGTTTTAATCCTTTGGTTGTAGTTAATTAGGCCATTTTAATTCATTTTTGTGTTTTTTATGTTTTTACAGGCTTTTGGAAGAAAGTGAAGTAAAATTGGGTGACTTGGGCTCAAAAAGAGAAGATGAGAAAAATTGGAGCTCCCTGGTACTGCGATCAATCGCAGGGTACCTGCGATCGAGCGCAATACCAGAGAAGATACTGCACTAGCCAGGCCAGGAGCGATTGAGCGCAAGCCAAAAGTAGGATCAATCGCAGACCTGCGATCGAGCGCACACGGGCTGCGATCGATCGCACCCGTGCGCAGGAGGCATCCCAAATGGCGGCTAGAATGTCCCTATTTCCATATTAGGGTTTTTCAAACTCCAAATTGTAATATGATTGAAACCCTACGAAATCCCTAGGGTTTATTACTTTTCCAAGGACTTCTAAAGCCTATAAATAGACTCCTAAGCCTTTAGAATAGACAGGCTTGGAGAAGGGAGAAGAATAGGAGCTCTCAAGTCAAGTCTCGGGTTTATTCTTTCCTTTCTTTTATTTTATTTTATGAAGATGTTTAACATCAACTCTATGTGTAACTAATTTACTTAGTAGGACTAGATTGAAGCCCTAGTTATGTTAAATTAATATTTCAATATTGGCACCTTGTGATGATCATGTTGTGCTATTTAACTTGATTAATACCTGCTTGCATGAATTCCTCATATGTGTATGCCTGATCAACATGTGCATGTGGTACGGACTCGTTAGTTAGATCAATTTGGATGACCGAGTCCTAGGTTTAACTTAAGTAACAAAAGAATCCACACCGCGATTCTTGGGTTAATCAACATGGGGAACCGGGAGTATACACCCATGCCCTAGGCCTCGTGTGTTTGTCGATTTCCATAGAACATATGCTTTTCTAAAGAACAACTTAGTATTTACCATGCTAAATCCTTTAGGAAAGAAAAGAATTAGAGTATACACCCATGCCTAACTCGCTGCTTAGGGAAATCAATAGCTTAAGGAGTATACACCCATGCCCTTAGGTTGGCAAAAATTAAAGATGCATAACTTGATCAAAGCATTGGCATATTGATATATTAGTTTAATATAATTAGTGGTGGATATCAAAGCCCTACCCTTTGTTATCATCACTTCAACAATCAATCTTTAATTTGCTTTTGCTTAAGGAATCTATTTTTAAACATAAATTCAACAATCCTCGTGGGAATGATCCTGTACTTGCACCCTATACTATGTTGACCTTATGCACTAACAGGTAAAACATACAATTATTTACCTATTAATTTAGGTAGATTTTTGCACAACAACGTCTTACTTAAACTTAGACCTAGAAAGTTACAATTTTGTTTTTGATAAGTAATAACAGTGGCGGAGCTAGACAAATCATATTGAAGGGGCTGCATAAATTTTTTTTTTGGTTGTTTTTCTCCACCCATTCTCAGCCATCAACAGAGGGCCAATCACCCAAAATCACAATTAAACCCACACCAATTTGAACCCAAAATCAACAACTTCAAATCCTATCATAATACTCAATTTTGGTACAATATAGCACCAACAACCGAAAATCACTAGAACAAACCACAATAATTTGAACCCAAAATCAACAAAATCACAACACATCAAAAATTTCCAAACAAAAACACTCATCCAATGGGTATAACGAAATTTAAACTACAATGGAAATCCTCAAATTAAACCCTAAATTTTTGAACTCTCACAACACACCAAAAAGCAACCGAATCGAATGAAACAATAGTTACTTATTGTTTCTGAGAAAAAAAGCAACCAATCCGAAAGGAATTCAAAAAAGAACGACATAGAGGGAGAAAAAAGAAAAGGAAATTCAGGCTCTTACCTTGTGATTTTGCTCTAATTTTCCTTAGCTCGAAACAGAGCATAGAAAGAAGCCAAACAAGAAGAAGGAAAATTTTTGAAAAATCCAATCCCTCCCTCCTTTGCTGCTATGTCAGAGATAAAGCACAAACTCTGGAGAGAGAGAGAGCGACAGACGCCCAGAGCATGCTTCGTTTCAGTGTTTCCAAGAAAGGGAGAGCAAAAGAATGAAGATAGGGAGTTGGCTGTGAAGGCATGACTGGGGGGTGAAACGGGTGGGGGATAAAACACGCTCGCAAGTTTTCGCAAGGGTCAGTGCTGACTCGTGAAGGAGAAGACAGGGAGCTGGAGGAAATGAAGGGACCTAGAGGAAATGGCCGGCCGCTGGGATTTTTTTGGAGAAACAAATGAAGGGTATTAGGGTAATTGTACATCAAGGAAAGAAGCCACAATTTTTTTAAATAGTGTCTAGGCTGAGACATTGCTTTTGCCAAACACCACCTTAATGTTTGCCAACCTAAGGGTATGGGTGTCTACTCCTTAATCTATTGATTTCCCTAAGCAACGAATTAGGCATTGGTGTCTACTCTAATTCTTTTCTTTCTCAAGGGATTTAGCATATGTGTCTATTAAGTTGTTCTTTAAGAAAGTATAAATCTGTGGAAATTGTCAAACGTGAGGCTTAGGGCATGGGTGTCTACTCCCGGTTCCCTATGTTGATTAATCCAAGAACCCAGTGTTGATTTCTTTTGTTACTCTTATTAAACCCAAGACTCAATCATCCAAATTGATTTAATCAACTAGTCCATACCACATGCATATGTTGATCAGACAAACACATATGAGGAATTCAAGAAAATAGGAATTAATCATGTTAAGCAACACAATATGATTATCTCAAAGGCGTCAATATTGAAATATTAAATAAGTATAATCAGGGCTTCAACTAGCCCTCCTAAAGAGTTAGTTACACATAATGAAAATAAAACTAAAAAAAAAAAGGAAAGAAAGAACCGAAAACCACTCCTAGAAGTAGCCTCCAAATTCCTCCCCCAAAGTTGTGTCTATTCAAGGATGATTATTTTCAAGGTTTAGACGTCTATTTATAGGGCTTTCGAAGTCCTTGTTACACTAGTAAACCAAGAAAATTTGTAGGGTTTTGTCCTATTACAAGTGGGACTTGGAATACCCTAATATGGAAGGAAAGGGCATTCTGGCCGCAGCTCATTGTTCTCCAGCACAAGGTTGCGATCGATCGCAGCACTGCGATCGATCGTATGTGTGAGGTGCTCGATCGCAGATGTTGTTGCTTGAGCAAACGAGTGCATGCCTTGCGCTCATCTCATCCTTTTGCTTGTAGTGCGCTCGATCGCAGGTTTCCTACGATCGATCGCACTAGCACAGCCTTCAGCTTTTTCCAAATTTGCTCTTTAAGCTCAATACTTCTTGATTTTCTTCCTTTTCTTTCAAAGGCCTACAAAGACACAAAAAATTCAGAAAAATGAATAAAATGGCATAAACTAACAATACTAAGGAATTAACACATATAAGTTTAAGGGTTAAAATATGAATATTTTCGCACTTAATAGGGGCGCTTTGAACTTGTGGGGGAGCGAGTGGTCAATCACCTACTTGGTAAGGCATTTCTGTCCCAGTGAAAAGTTTGCTCACCACCGCAGCTTTGTGTTTTTCCTTCTTCTCCATGGCCTCAAGTTTCATCTTCAGTTCCGCTAAGGCTTTGTCTACCTCATTTTGCGGGGTGGCTGTTGATCGATTTTGGTCTCTGGTTATTGGTTGATCCCTTCCAAGTTCTGCCCTTTTTTGGGAGTTTTTGCCTCTATGGGCATTTTCCCAAGGATTGCGCTCCATGTGACCATTTTCACCTTAGTTATTGTTACACTGGTGGTGACGACTCTCATCCTAGTGACTGTGGCCATCAAAATGATGACTGTGATTTCCTTGCTCCTCTGAATTCCCATTCCAGTTGACTTTAGACTTTGATTGCGCTGGGAAGCGGAGGCGCAGCTCCTCATTTTGCTGAACTAGGAGTGCTACTTGGGCTTCGAGGGATGCGATACGCTCCTTATCCCCTGCGTTCGGGGGTGCTAACAGTGGCCGTTGATTGGCCTGGGCTACTGATTCTTCACGACGGGCTTGGCTTCTAGATCTTGTGTTCACCATAACTGTGGATTTTATTTTGCAAGAACGAAAAAGAAATCATTCCCACAGACGGTGCCAAACTGTTGTTACAGTTTTTGGCATGATGAACTTCGAGAGGTCGCCTGGTGCTCTTGTCTTGATGCTTTCTCCTCGATCCTGTAAAACACGGACACACATTAAGAGGATGAGCCGGGTGGCGGCCGGTGATCCTTCTCTGATGACTAAGTCAGTTTGTTTCGTAGTTGTTGTGCCAAATACTACCTAAATTAATATATAATATTTAGTACAACAAGTTTTTGGCGCCATTGCCGGGGATTGTTTGATTTGTTTGGAATTTTTTTTCCTAAGTTTATTTCTGTTTTAATTTTTCTATTTTTCTAAAGTTTTTTCACAGTTATTGTTCTGCCTCCGGAGGTGCGCTCAAGCGCCCATCCAAGGCGATCGAGCGCACCAGTGCGATTGAGCACACCTCACGGTGCGATAGATCACACATCCGAACAGTAGCACAGTTACTGTACTAATTATAGATCTAATTTTTTTTTCTTTTGTTTCATGCAAGGTCATTCGAATCTGCATATTAGTAAGTTTTCTTTTTAAATTTCGTTTTAATTTTCCTTTTTATTTCAACTTTTTGTTATTTTATTTTTGATTTCATACATGTTGGGAGGCATTCAGACACCCCATGGATGATGGTCATTATGCCATGACCCTTATCACCATGTTAGAGAATGTCTTACAATGAGACAAATTTCTAACAAAATTTTTGGGCATAAGAACACATCATTCTCTAGACCGGAGAACGACCGCTATTTTGATTCTCGTAATCCGTCATGGAGCCAACAGTCCAATCTCTCATGCCAAGCTCAAGCTTCCGGAATTCATGCTCCACAATCTCATGGACTGCAATATCAATCATATCAGCAATTCTATGATCATGCATGTTCCTCTCAATCAGCTCCACAACAGCAATATTAGGCTGAACCACCTCCTCTTGAATTTTCTGAAAATACCTTAGTTATGATCAGTTCAGCAATTGAGAAAATGAAGAACTCTCATTTGAAATTAGTTAAAAGGACGGAGGCCCACTGTTCACAAAGAACAGATTTTCTCAAAAAGGAAGAGCCCCAAAGTCAGTCAGTTACCACTCTTCATGGACATTATATGGAGGAAGAGAGTATTTTCTATCATGAAGAGGAGCCATCTCCACAATTCTATGATCATTCCTATTCTTGTCTTAGCCCTAGTCTGTGGCAATCCATTTTCAAGATAGAAGCTCATGAAGAGGAGCCATCTCCCATCAATTGGCCTCAACAATACCAATAAGAACAACCTTCTCCAAAAAGGTCTGCCTTAGAAGAAATGAGTCCTGCCTTAGAAGAAGCACATGCCAGCTTAGAAGAAATAATATTAGCTTCTCTTAGCCAAATGGAGGAAAGAAATCAATCATTTGACAGGAGGAAGAACTTCCGCATGCAATCATTTGAAAGGATGGAGGCTCATCTCAAGCAAGTATCAGATATCCTCAAAGAAGAAGAGTGTCAAGGTCAGTTGGTGGCCAATCCTAATGAGCACTACATGAAGGAAGAGTGCACCTACTATCATGAGCAAGCTGTTACATTGAGGTGTGAAGAGGTGGTTGAAAATCAAGTGGAAGAGGGGAAGGAGGAGCAAACCGAAGTTCCACAGGAACCATAAGAGAGCACTGAGACTTCTTCAACATTAGCTCTTATTCCTGAAACACCAAGAGGCCAGGAGAGAAGTCTGTTAGAGCTACCACATGAGCAAATTGAGGACATCAAGATAGAAAAGCTCCTTGAGTTTTCTTCTTACTTTATTCCAGTTCATGATTCCCCATTAGATGAGAAACTATTTGAGAAAACTCAAGTTGATCCTCCCCGATCTATAGACATGTGGAATCACCTTGCAACAAAAAAGATTCATTCCCTTTGGTGAAAGAGAAGGAAAGATTGGTGCTTCAAGTTTAAAGTGCCACAATCTGGCTGAAGACGTTAAACTTAGTGCTCATGGGAGGCACCCCACAGTATATCCTTTTTATTTTCTTGTTTATTTGTTTTTAGTTTATTTTTATTTTTATTTTTAGTTCTTTTTGTTTTCCATTGTTATTTTAGTATTTTGTTTTGCAGGGACAAGTGTGCTTCAATTCAAGTTTGGGGATATGCTATGAGCCATGCTATTCCAGACAGTTTCGTCCATCTCCCGGGTAAGATCATTCCATGTTATACACACATTGGGGACAATGTGTAATTTAAGTTTGGGGGTATGGAAGACACTTTACACACACATTATCCCTATATATATATATATCTTAAAAATTTTGATTCTCATTGGTGAGCTTAAAATTTTGAACACATGATCTGATGATAAGATTTTTCAGTTTGGTTACTTGCTTTTGGCAATTGAGAATTCACATATTTGATCTAATCTTACACAAGCACATTAGCACATAATTTGTGGGGTATGACATGAAAGTCTGATGTGTGTGTTTCTATGTCTTGGGTGAAACTGGATGACTTATTAGATGGATACTTCGGCATATATATATGTGATAAAAAGAAAAAAAAAAATTATTGATAAGCTTTTCACTAAGTAAATGAACCTCTTGCCTCAAAGCATTGAGTGTTCACGTCAAAAGGTAAAGAATTTTGATTTGGTTAAAGTCATGGTTAGTTGGTTTCGTAGCCTTTTTGACTCGAGTTAGTAAGTCTTTAGTGGTGTTTTACACCTAATGCCCTAAAACCACCTGGTTTGGGAGTAATTGACTTAACACTCGTTACATGGGTCAACTAGAAAGCTTAAGGGAACCAAACATTGCACAACCTGATAAAGAAGAAGAAGAAGGAAAAAAAAAAAAAAAAAAAAGGAAGAGAAGAAAAATATGTCATTGTTAAAAAGATAGAGTTTATCTTTTTAAGCTTGTAAATGAATGAAAATCATAGTTTTGAGTGACACTTGAGTTTTGGATAACATGAATTTGTGCATAATGTTTGTGGGTAACATTTCTGGAAAACCCTTAGGAGACTTCACTCGACCTTTAGGGAATTCCTAGGGGTTTAAAAGGCTTACTGCATATGCTAAATGCAATCGTACATCCCACGAAAAATGGATTTATCTTTTTGTTTTCTGTTTTTCATTTTGTTTTTAGTTTTGTATTGCTAAGAGACTAGCAATATATAAGTTTGGGGGTGTGATAAGTGCCAAAATATTCATATTTTAGCCTGTAACTTATATTTGTTAATTCTCTAGTTTTGTTAGTTTGTGCTATTTTATTTTCTTTTTGTGTTTTTTGTGTTTTTGTAGGTAATGGAAGAAAAGAAAGCATTTCCGGAAAAGTTTCAAGCTTAAAGGACAAATTGGGAAGACTTAGAAGATATGGTTAAGCTTAACCAATCATAATAGAGTACTTATATGATGCGGTTAAGTTTAATCAAATAAAGGAAATGATTAAATCGGAATTTCTTAAATTGGAGTCAAAATCGGATTGGATTCAAATTTGGATTTTGTACACATTTCGGTATTTTGATCATAACTTTCAACTCAAATATCCAATTGAGGTGATTCAAGCTGCATTAGAAAGATAACTCAAAATGATACAAATCATTGTGAAATATCATTTTCCTAATTCGGACTGCCACTATGCCAAAATCACCCCGCTAGATAGGAACACAATCTTGGACGAATCCTATTTCGATTTGGACTTAGGTTTTCTTTATCCTAATTGGACTAGTCATTAAATCTCCGAATTTCTTAGGATTACTAGGGCTTCTAAGACTCTCCTAGGCCCTATAAATAGACCTCTAAGCCTCACAATTCAATACATAATTTGAAGGAGACAACTTTGAGGAGAGGAATTGGAGGCTACTTCTATGAGCGATTTTCGATTCTTTCTTTACCTTTTTCCTTTTAGTTTTATTTTAATTATGTATAACTAACTCTTAAGGAGGGATAGATTGAAGCCCTAATTATGTTTATTTAATATTTCAATATTGACGCCTTCGTGATAATCATATTGTGTTGCTTTATCTTGATTAATTTTTGTTTTCTTGAATTCCTCATATGTGTGTGATTGGCCATGATATGTATGTGATATGGATTAGTTAATTAAAACAATTTAAATGACCGAGTCCTGGGTTTAATAAGAGTAACAAAAGAATTCCTCACCAGGTTCTTAGGTTAATCAATATGGAAAACCGGGAGTATACACCCATACCCTAGGTTCCATGTATTTGTCGATTTCCATTAATTTATGTTTTCTTAAAGAACAACTTAGTATACACCCATGCTAAATCCTTTAAGAAAGAAAAGTGTTAGAGTATACACCCATGCCTAATTCGTTGCTTAGGAATATCAATAGCTTAAGGAGTAAACACTCATACCCTTAGGTTGGCAAACATTAAGTATTCATAATATGATTGGATCATTGGCATATTGTTATATTATCTAAATATGATTAGTAGTGAATATCAAAGCCCTACATTTACCTTATATTTATCTTTATTTCTTTTCCTTAGTATCAATATTAATCTCGTGACAATTTTTGGTATTTTAATTACTTCTAAAACAAAATCAATAATCTCCGTGGGATCGATTTCGTACTTGCTGCACTATATTATCGTTTGATCTTGTGCACTTGCTCGTAAAACATACTAAATATTATCTATTAGTTTAGGTAGTATCCCTGACAACAGTGCCAACAACTTGTTGTGCTAAATACTACATGAATTAATAGATAATATTTAATACGTTTTACTCGCAAGTGCACAAGATCAAACGATAGTATAGTGCAACAAGTACGAGATCGATCACACAGAGATTGTTGATTTTGTTTTAGAAGTAATTAAAATACCAAAGATTGTCATGAAATTGATATTGATACTAAGGAAAAGAAATAAAGATAAAGATAAGGTAAAGGTAGGGCTTTGTTATCCACCACTAATCATACTTAGATAATATTACAATATGCCAATGATCCAATCATATTATGAATGCTTAATGTTTGCCAACATAAGGGTATGGGTGTCTACTCCTTAAGCTATTGATTTCCCTAAGCAACGAAGTAGACATGGGTGTATACTCTTAACTTTTTTCTTTCTTAAATGATTTAGCATGGGTGTATACTAAGTTGTTCTTTAAGAAAGCATAAATCTATGGAAATTGACAAACACACGGAACCTAGGGCATGACTCGTGAGTGTATACTCCCGGTTTTCCATGTTGATTAACCCAAAAACCCGGTGTGGAATTCTTTTGTTACTCTTATTAAACTCAAGACTCGGTCATCCAAATTGAGTTAATTAACTAAACCATACCACATGCATATAATGGCCAATCATACACATATGAGGAATTCAAAAAAACAGGAACTAATCAAGTTAAGCAATACAATATGATTATTACAAATGCGTCAATATTGAAATATTAAATAAATATAATTAGGGCTTCAATCTAGCTATCCTTAAGAGTTAGTTACACATAATTAAAATAAAACTAAAAAGAAAAAGGTAAAGAAAGAACCGAAAATCGCTCGTAAAAGTAGCCTCCAACTCATCTCCCCTAAGTTGTCTCCTCCAAATTCTGTATTGAATTGTGAGGCTTAGAGATCTATTTATAAAACTTAGGAGAGTCCTAGAAGCCCTATTAATTCTAGGAAATGTGGAGATTTAAGTCCTAGTCCAATTAGGATAAAGAAAACCTAAGTCCAAATCGGAATAAGATTTGTCCAGAATTGAGTTCCTATCTTGCATGGTGATTTTGGCATAGTGGCAGTCCGAATTAGGAAAATGCTATTTCACAATTAGTTGTATAATTTTGAGTTATCTTTCCAATACTGCTAGAATAACCTCAATCAGATATTTGAGCTGAAAGTTATAGTTAAAATATCGAGACGTGTACAGAATCCAAATTTGAATCAAATCCGATTTTGACTCCAATTTGAGAAATTTCGATTTAATCATTTCCTTTATTTGATTAAACTTTTTTTTTTTTGAAGTGCTTTATTTGATTAAACTTAACCACATCATATAGGTCCTCTATTATGATTGGTTAAGCTTAACCATATCTTCTATGTCTTCCCAATTTACCCTTTAAGCTTGGAACTTTTCTGAAAACGCTTTCTTTTCTTCCATTACCTACAAAAAAAAACAGAAAACACAAAAATAAAATAAAATAGCACAAATTAACAAATTTAAGGAATTAACAAATATAAGTTAAGAACTAAAATATGAATATTTTGACACTTATTAGTAGTATATCTAGTAAGTTGTATCAAAGAGAGTTATGTACCTGTCCCCCTGAGGTCCAGTCCTTTTTATAGGATAGAAGAGTGCCCATCATAATTGTGACTGGGCGGAGGATTTGGGATGCAATCCTAATAGGAGGAGAATCAGCCGAGTCATTCTCTGGTCATTATGGTTTGTACGTAACTGCTACTGCGGTTAAGGTGAATGATGAGAATGGCACACAGTTGTTGGGGCGAATGATTGTTGGCTCCATGTCTGTGACGTTGGTGATATTGTCGGAGGCGGGTTAAGCTGGGCCGTAATGGAGTGACGATGTTTGTGAGCCCACGTCCGTTGCGCTAGGTTTTGGCCCGGTTGGCTTCCGTGTTGGGCTTTATTTCCCGTCATTGGGTTTTTTGGGCCCGTCAATCCTGATGTTCTTTTATGTGTACCAGAACTTATTGAACCAGAGGAGAGTTGCCCTAGGCAGCACCTTCCCCAACCTGTGTGGCACTTACGTCGTCACCATATCCTCTTCCACCTCCATTTTCTTTTCCTCCTCCCTTCGTCGTCGCTACCTGTGCGACTTTTTCTTGGCTTTGCTTAAACTCCGTTAAAGCTAATTTTTTTTTTTTCGTTAACTAGTTGCTGATTACGTGGCCCTTTTTAGGCCTAAGAATATTTTTAAGACATCCTAATTGTGAACCAGCTCCTTGAAATGGAGAGAATCTGATTCCCGCTATATCGGCCCATAGCCCGAGGTTCCTTGTCCAATTCGTGCATACAAAGATTGAGATTCTCTCCAATTACTTAAAATTTGAGATTCTCATGTTATAAAATTGTGGCCCTTTATTTTAAATCTAATAGTCAATAAAATCATTTAAATTTTGGTAAAAAGAAAATCAGCTTAAAATTAAAATTTAATGCCTAGGTTATATAAAAGCTGGCATTTTATAGACAATTGTAGTTAAATGAAGAGCCGAGTTTTTTGGTACGACGAGATTTTACAATTTTGAGTAGTCGAAGGAGACAAAGCCCGAGCCCCTTCCCCTAGGGTTTTTTCCAGGCAATCTTCGTTTTCCATTTCATTGTTAGTTGCAGACCTTTTTCCCTTTAGTAAACCATGCCTACTGTCAGCGTGGGAAGGGATCGTCTGTTTGCAGCCCTAGGCAAAACCTACAGTGAGCTCTCAAGCCTTACTCAACCGTGCCTACGCACAATCTTTGTTTTCTGATATCACATTGTTTTGTTTTTGTTGATTCTCACAGCGCAGGAAGAGTTCGAGGACCTTTGCTTCAGGTTTGGAATCGAGCTCGACGACGTGGTAAGCGTTTCACACGCTTTGCCTCCTTTTTTTTTCTTCTTCCTGTTTTTGTTATTAATTTTGAAATGTGAAATAATATATATATCTTTTTGACTGTTTCAGACTACTGAGAAAGCGATTATTAGAAAGGAAAAGCATTTGGAAGAAGAAGCAGCTGACGAAGATGAAGAAGTTATCTACAAAATTGAAGTCCCTGCCAATAGGTATTTTACTATTTAATGCACAAAATGAAGAATTTATTTATGAAATCGAAGAATTTCTTTTTTTTTTCTTTAAATATTAAGGTTTTTGGAACATGGGCGAAACTTAGATACATTTTTTCTTTACTATTTAGTAGGTATAAGTTTAGTAGAATATTAAATTTGAAAAATTCCAATTGGAATAACTCAAACGTATAATTTTGCTGAACTTGGGTCTAAAAAGCTCACATTTTTAGGTTTACTTAATTAATTGGATTGGTTTTTCCGCTTAGGTGCAACAACTTTTTTATTTATTTATTTTTACATGTGGTTTTGCTTGTAATTTGAATTGATTTTAATTTGATTCACAAGTTAATGCTACACCTTCTTCTTTTATTTCCTCAATTTTTTTCCCTGGGTTTACTTAATTTGGGTTAGTTTTTCTTTTTAGTTACTATAATTTTTGTTTCTTCATATCTCGGTTCTGCCTAAAATTTGAATTTTTCCATTGGATGTGTTATTTTGCTTCTTATCTGCCATATTTTATTTGTATTATTTATGTGGGGTATGATAAAAATATGAGTGTCTCGACTGAGTTAGTTAATTTCCTTTTCTGTTTATACATATCTGTGGGTTTTTCTTAAAACACTTGTCTCTAAAATTTTGATATTGTTTTTGCTTCTCACATTTTTTTTTTGCCCCTTTATATCAGGGATTTGCTTAAAATTTGAAGTTTCTCAAATGAATTAGTTTCACAATATTTCATCTTCTTATTGGTTATTTCTTTTTTGAGTGAACTCAATTGGGTTACCGCAAAATCTAGAAAGACCTATTCAATTGAGAGTAACTTCTACGTAATTGTTGATAAGTTGCTTGCAAGATTTTTATTTTATGATAATAATTGAAAAACACAAGAGTGATTACAATCATTTAACTCTTTGATACACACAGATATGATTTGCTTTGCCTCGAAGGGATTGCTCAAGCTCTTCGAGTCTTCAATGGGAAGCAGGAGATACCGACATATAAAGTGGCTAACATTAGCAGAGAATCAATGATTAAAATGCATGTGAAACCAGAGGTTGTTATATCAGAAATTCACAAGCTCCTTATAGGTCTTTATTTTCTTTTGATTGCCACATTGATTTTATGGTGTATGAACTCTTAAGTTTTTTTTTTTTCCCTTGCAGACGTCTTCAATTCGTCCCTATGTTGTTTGTGCTGTTTTGAGGGGTATAACATTTGATGAAGGAAGTTATAACAGCTTTATTGATCTCCAAGATAAGCTCCATCAGAACATTTGTCGGTAATGAATTCTGACTCACTGCTTCATTCATCATTATTAACTTGGCATACTCAGTGTCTGCCATGTCTATCTGATTGTACAACTGTGAATTGAAATGTTTCTGAACCATTAAAAGTTGAAGAATTTTGGTGGACTCTTGATTGTATTTGTCCACTAATTCTAGAAAGGGAAGGATTGATTTGTATGGTGTATGTGCGGTTTATTTGTGGAAAATCTTAAGTGGTTCTATTTTTTAGTCTTGATTTTGACCTAAAATTTGAAAGACTTTTTTTTTTTTGCTTCCATACTCTGTAGTAACATGCCAGCCCTACAGTATGATTAGCCATAGTAGACCTTGATCATCATAAAATAGAGCCTATTTATTGTCCAGTTATAAGAAAATGGAATTAAAAGAAAAACACAATATATCTTGTTAGGTTTTAATTGAGATTGGGATATTGTGGCATACTGATAGAAGTACGGTGGTCCGCCCTTATTGTGGTGATTTCATCTATTAGTTTTAAACATAGATTGACTAAACCATTTGACTAGACTGCGTAATTGTGAGGAATTATTGGAATGAGAGTTATTCATTGCCTCAAATCCTTCAGATTGACTTAAAGTTTGGGGCCACCTTATGAAAAAGATGCTAAAGGCTTGAATCCTACCCATATCTCCTTCTTAGGACCTTTTTTTGACTGAAACCCTAATCCTCGTGGAATTAAATGTGAGGGTTTGGAGATCTATATCATTCATGTTTGTGTGCAGATATGGTAGGAGGGACAGGTTAGTTTTAGAGGTCTGGGGCGAAATAATTTTTTTTTTTGATTGATAAGGACAGTGAAATATTTCATGGAAAGATTTAACATATCGAAGAGAGGCTTAGTATCTTAAAAAGTTGTTTTTTCAGATTGAGGGAACAGAGAAAGAAATTAGCTTGGAGAGAGAGATGAATTGTTATGATTTGAGGGAAATGTTTGGATTTGCTTCTTGCTTGATGTTACATGCTATGGAGACAGGGTTCTGCAAATAAAACTGGCCAAACATTTGTGTTTTTGTTTTTGGACGGTTTGCTAAAATTTGCAAAAAAAAAGAAGAAAAAAAAAAGAAAGCAGCAGGTGATGGATGCTATTGTTGCTAAAGACTAACATCTTACTTTGAATTTATGTAATAGGTGACTACTTGGATAATCATGCGCATCTAGTTGATTTGAACAGGCTTTAAAGTGTCATTCTATGAATATAAATTTTTGGTTTGGGCATTTGCAGAGTTTGCAGTTGATAGGCTTTTGGCTTAACAATGTTGTGCTAGTTTCAAAAACTTGGGAATTCTTTGGTGTGTATTCTTTGAGGCTGAAAGTGTTTCATGAAAGCATCTTCCATTGTAGTGATTGTGGTTTGAGTCAAGTCATACTGAATTCAGCATTTTAGTAGATAGCAAATCACCTGGTCTATCGGTTTGAACCACTTTTAGTTACAAAATCAAAATGTGCTTGAGTGACCATTTTGATGAGAGGTCAGGATGGGTTGAATAATTGTCTTATATGAAGAGTTTTTTGCTTAAATATATGTTATCCATGTGATGCTATCACAGCTGAATTGCGTTTGTCTTTTTAAATTTCTGTTAGAATTTTACCTGACAAATATTAACAATATTCCTTCATCACTTGATTCTGAGGCTAAGTCATACCATCCTGTTAGTGTTGTTATTATGAGCTGAAATAAAAATTTGAATACTCGATAGTTTTGCCTGCTATGATCTGGCTGAGTTCACACTATTTTGTGTCCAAATCAAAATAAGTACGTCCATAGTGAACTTTCATAGGATGACAATTTTTCAGTCGTTAAAATGCTAAAAGTTTGTTCTGTTGGTATAAATCGTATTGGTTTCCTGTTGCTGCATAGTTAAGTTATTTCATTTGTCATTCGTAACAAAAATGGGGTCTGTTTCTATGGATCATTTTTTCAAATACACGAAATTATCCACATGTATCTTCTTGTGCTTGTTCCATGTAATATCATACTATTTGTTACATATATTTAGAAATATGATAAATAAGGAGGTGCAGTTTTGCAACCTTATGCTAAAACATGTTGATTTCTTCGTCTTGGTTTTATGTTTACTTTTTTACGTACTGTTTATCATCTAAGTTGTGAATTGGAAGGTTCTCTAAGGATTTTATGTAATTTATCAGCTCTCAAGTTTACATTCAATATTTGTTTTAGGCGAAGAACCCTAGTTGCTATTGGGACTCATGACTTGGATACATTACATCGCCCTTTCACATATGAGGTGGGTTTTGTTAGTACTCATTTTTCTTATCATATTGTGTTTTATATTTTCTTGGGGTTTTGGATCATGTGGTATTGGACTAAGAGAGAGACTGTACTGAATGTATGGGGGCAGTTGGTTATTTCATTTAAAGTTCTTATATTTTGTAAGGAAGATGGATAGGACTGTAAACAAACCGACTTGTTCATGAACAACTTGAATTCGACTCCTATAAAATTGACTCAAGTTCAGTTTGTTTAATGAGCTTAAAGAAAAATTTGGACTTGTTTGTTAAACGAGCTCAGCTTGTGCAAATTCAATCCAATTTGCAATTGAATTCGTAGAAGTTCGTATAATTTCATTTTTATTAATTTTATATATATATATAAAAAAAAAAAAAAAATTACCTATGAGGAGTGTTGTAAGAGTTCACAGAGCTGAGAGTTGAGATTTCAGAGGTAGAGCTGAGAGCTGTGTTGGCGCGTGGGGGTGCGTGGGTGCTGGTTGGCGTTAGTTGTTGGCTGTGTTATGGCTGGGCCGAGGAGGTGGACGGTGGAGTCCAAGGAGTTTGAGGTGTTGATCAAGGTAGGAGCATCAGGGGTGAGGATTTTTGAGAGGAGCAAAAGGTTCAAAAGGTCCATTTTCCTGAGAAAAGATGAACTAGCTTGGTTGGTGCGTATAGTGGATGATTTGGTGGCAGTGGACAACTCTGAAGTTTTTTGGGATCAATCCAGAGCTGGATATCCTAGAATAATTGCTCAAAAATGTTCAAATAGGCATGGATGCTTCTTGATAGTGGAGGAATTTGATGGAAGGAGGTGTGGCTCGATCATCATCCCTGAAGGACGTCGTGGGTTTGGATGGAATTGTTTCATCAAGGAAATGAAAGTGGCCAAGTCAGTTCTCTGGGAAAAGCTAGTGGTCAGTGAGCATAGGGAGCTAAGGGGAGAAAAGGGAGATAACGAGGTTAAGAACCAGAGAAGCTATGCGGAAATAGTGAGATTGCAGACGAAGGAATCCCAGGAAGGAGACAAATACGGCCATGTTCAAAGTCGGCGAGGACCTATGGAACAGAAGGCACAGGACTATGGCAAGAATTCAGTATGTCTGAAGAAGGTCCAAGTTTCGGCGAAGGCTCAGGGAGTTTCTGGGGGGGATCCGACGAAGTTTTTCTGGCCGGCCAAGTCTGTGCAAAATCCGGGAGAGAAGGGACTGTCTGTTACGAAGGATGAAGGTTGCGTGGAGGTCTCATCTTCAGCTCCGGCGAGAGGTACAGCAAGGCCGGCGGAACAGATGGTGTCGTTGTCAGCTTCTGAGCGTACGAAGGGATGGGAGGGGATGGGGTACCATGCTGGGCAGGTAGGCATCGAGCTCCTCAACGTGAAAGAACTGCTGAAACGTCTGAAGAGGGAATGTGACGTGGGGATGACCAGGATCGATAAGGTGGTTAAACAGATGGAGTTCAATGGGCTTGGGCCAGATAATATGAAATTAGATGGACTGGGGAAGACAGAAGTGAAGGGGAAGAAGAAAGTTGGACCGGGAGGAACAAACAGATTAAAGGTCAAGAAGAAAATGGTTTTTAAGCCCAAAGGAGTCGTGGGCTCAGGCTATAGCCCATTTAAAGCTGGTCTGAGTGTTGTGGCCTCCTCGGAGGCCCTTAAGGAAAATCCGAAAGACTCGCATCCTCCCATGGCTCCTCCGGCGAATTTGGCCGTTAGAGTTTTATCAGGAGGAGGGGGGAATGGGTCAGCGTCAGGAAGGACTCCCAGGGAGTTAAGCGGCACGTCTGCGTGGGCTACTGGTATTATCCTGGCCGAAGAGAGAACCAGAAACTTGGAGCCCGGTAGTCCGGTGAAGAAGACCCAGCCTACCGATAAAGAGACAACCTTGTTGACTTATAGGAGGAGAAAGAATGGGCCGCAGAGAGGGGACGAGAATTGGGTGGGTTCGATAGAAGCCGCAACCTCGTCGTCTGGGCAGCTTATGGGGCTCCTAGGACCGTCGCCGGAACAGTCCCAGAGGGTGCCGGAGACGCTCCTGTCGGAGGAGGAACAACAGAAGGCGCCGGTGAGGCCTATGGAGACCGGCGAGACTGGGGAGGGCTCGATTTGGGCCACTCGTCAGCTTCTGAAGGGGAGTCCCTCTTGCCGGAAGGCTGGTTTCGCCGGCACAAACCCTCTCGCCGTGGGAGAATGGGCTCAGCAGGCTCGTCGGGGGGAGGATTTGAGTTTGGGTCCATCGATTCAATTTGGGCAGGAAAGGCTGGATCGAACAACGGTATTGGAGCTTTTTGTGTCTGATTCAGGTATGGATGGGGACAAAATTGCTGAAACAGCAGGCTTGGAGGATTTAGGATCAGACACAATTTCATCCAACTGGGTAGTTGGAAATTGCATCAAATTTTGCCCAAAAATTGGTGTTTCTGATGAGGGGAAAAAGGAGGACTTGGAGGCTTTATTCAAAGCTATTGAAGATTCTAGAAGGCAGCACGACTCGGACTTGGGAGGTGTTTCTGCCTGTGTTCCTACATTCAAAGGACTTCATGAGATTGAGGAAGGTGATGGGGCAGTTATGGTAGATCATGAAGCTTAATATAGTAGTTTGGAATGTGAGAGGGTTGAATGCCCTCAAAAAAAGGTTGCGCATTAGGGGGTCTTTTGAAGGAATGGAAAGTAGATATAGTGTGTTTGATTGAGACGAAGATGGAGACTATCTCCAGAGAGGTGATTCATAGTCTTTGGGGAGGTCAGCACGTGGGGTGGAAGCATAAAGGTTCTAATGGTGCGTCGGGGGGGATGCTATTGATGTGGGATAGGAGGGTAGTGGAGTGTAAGGAGGAGTGTGTGGGACATTACACTTTGGCGTGCTCTTTTCAAAATGTAGAGGATAGATGGGTTTGGGCGTTTGGGGGAGTATATGGGCCGAATGAGGACTTGGAGAGAAGGGCTCTTTGGGAAGAGTTGGCTGGTTTGATGAGGGTGTGGGAGGTCCCTTGGTGTTTGGGCGGGGATTTTAACATTGTACGTTTTCCTAGTGAGCGCTCCATTGATTCCTATTATTCCTCGGGCATGATGGATTTCTCGGACTTCATTTCAGAGAATAATTTGGTGGATATTCCGATGTTGGGGGGTCAATTTACGTGGTCCAATAATCAAGAAAATGAGAGTTGGTCGAGGATTGACCGATTCTTGCTTTCCTCGGATTGGGAAGATCATTACCCAGCAGCTTCTCAAAAGAGACCTCAACGCCTACTCTCGGATCACTTTCCTTTATTGCTGGACTGTGGGACTCCTTGGGGAGGTAAGAAGGGTTTTAAATTTGAAAATATGTGGCTTAAGGCAGAGGGTTTTGTTGATAAGGTTGCTTCTTGGTGGGGGTCGTATTCGGTTGAGGGTTTGCCTAGTTTTGTGCTGGCTAGTAAACTAAAATCCCTTAAAGTGGACTTGAAAAAGTGGAATGAGGAGGTCTTTGGGGATATTGGGAGGAAAAAAAAGGAGTTTTTGGGAGGTATCCAGGAGTTGGATGAGTTGGCAGAATCGAGAGGTTTAGATCATGAGGAGAAAATCCGGAAGGTGGACAAATTGAAAGACTTGGAGAATACATTGTTATGTGAAGAAATTCATTGGCGCCAAAAATCGAGAGCTTTGTGGCTCAAGGAGGGGGATCGGAATACTCGTTTTTTCCACAAGATGGCTAATTCTCATAGAAGGCACAATCGTGTGGAAGTGCTTAGTATTAATGGCATTTTATCAGGTGATCCAGTTGAGGTAAAAGATCACATAGTGCAGTATTACCAAAGCCTTTATTCGGAACAAAGCACTTGGCGCCCTAGAATGGATAACCAGCCGTTTTTGTCCATTGATGAGGAGGATAACAGGTGGATAGAAAGAGATTTCGAGGAAAATGAGGTTTGGGAGGTGGTAAAAGGCATGGATGGTGATAAGGCTCCGGGTCCAGATGGCTTTTCCATGGCTTTTTTTCAAGCTTGTTGGGGTGTTATTAAACAAGACGTTATGGCAGTGTTTGCAGAGTTCTATCGTAGACGTCAATTGGTGAAGAGCTTGAATGCAACTTTCATTTCCTTGATTCCGAAGAAGGCGGATGCGGTGGAGATGAAGGACTTTCGGCCCATTAGCCTGGTGGGAGGGGTGTACAAAATTGTGTCTAAGGTTCTTGCCAATAGGATGAGAACTGTTTTGGGTAAGGTCATCTCCTACTCTCAAAATGCTTTTATTGGGGGTCGGCAAATCCTAGATTCCGTTCTTATTGCAAATGAATGTGTGGATAGTCGCATGAAATCAGGGGTGCCAGGTGTTCTTTGTAAACTGGACTTGGAAAAGGCCTATGACCATGTTAATTGGGACTTTGTATTGTATTTGCTGCATAGGTGTGGATTTGGCGAGAGGTGGAGGGCTTGGATAGAGGTGTGTATTAAGACGGTAAGATTCTCCATTCTTGTGAATGGTTCTCCGGAAGGGTTCTTTAACAGTTCAAGGGGACTCCGACAAGGGGATCCTCTCTCACCGTTATTGTTTGTGCTTGTTATGGAGGCCTTGAGTAAGATGGTGAATGCGACGGTTGACCAAGGCTTTTTGACGGGTTTCTCGGTGGGAAATAGGGTCTTGTCGGAGTTGATGGTCTCCCACTCCTTATTTGCGGATGATACTTTGATTTTTTGCGAAGATTCTATCGAGCAAATCCGGTATATTCGTCTCATTCTCTTATGTTTTGAAGCTGTTTCTGGCTTGAGAGTGAATCTGGGAAAGTCAAAGATTGTGGCCATTGGTGAGGTGGAGAACATTGGGGTTTTAGCTAACATCCTTGGGTGTAGTGTTGCCGATTTGCCTATGAAGTATTTGGGTCTCCCTCTTGGGGCTTCGTACAAGGATACGGCTATGTGGAATGAAGTGATCGAAAAGATGGAGCGTCAGATGGCAGGTTGGAAGAGAATGTATCTTTCTAAAGGAGGTCGCTTAACCCTCATTAAGAGCACTTTGGCCAATCTTCCGACTTACTTTTTGTCTCTGTTTCCGATTCCTGTAAGTGTAGCTAAAAGGATGGAGAAAGTCCAAAGAGATTTCTTATGGGGAGGATTAGGGGATGAGCCCAAGATGCATCTTGTAAGTTGGAACCAAGTCTGCAGCCCTCTACGATATGGTGGTCTTGGCATTCGGAAGTTGCACCAGTTTAACCAAGCTCTTTTGGGGAAATGGCTTTGGAGATATGCAAATGAAAATGGGGCTCTTTGGTTCAAGGTGATCAAGGCTAAGTATGAAGACCAAGAAGGTGGGTGGTGCACGAAGGATGTTTCGGGCTCTCATGGTGTGGGTCTATGGAAGCATATTCGTAAAGGGTGGAATTCCTTTGCTAAAGGTATTCGGTTTGAGGTGGGGGAGGGTTCGAAAGTACGTTTTTGGCATGATATTTGGTGTGGGGACAATTCTTTGAAGCAAGCTTTCCCGTCCTTATTCAGTATCGCCAGACACAAAGATGCTTGGGTGAAGGATAATTTTATTGGGAGGAATGGGATTATTGAGTGGAATGTCATTTTCGTTCGATCGGTCCAAGATTGGGAGTTGGAGTTGGTTTCTCCTTTCTTTGATTGGTTGTATTCTTGCAAGGTTTCTCTTGGCAGTGTAGATCGTATTTGCTGGGCTTCGTCTAGGAAGGGCAAGTTTGAGGTTAAATCGTTCTATAAGGCTCTGTCCATCTCTAATCAAGAGGAGTTTCCTTGGAAGAGCATCTGGCATACTAAGGTGCCTCAGCGGGTGGCTTTTTTTGGGTGGACTGCGGCCCTCGGAAAAATTTTGACTCATGACACGCTGCGCAAGAGGAACATAGTGGTAGTGGAGTGGTGTTGTATGTGCAAAAAAACGGAGAGTCAGTTGATCATCTTCTTCTCCACTGTGAGCTCGCAAGTGCTCTTTGGCACATGATTTTTCAGCGGTTTGGGTTGCATTGGGTCATGCCGTGCCGGGTGAGGGACTTGTTTGCTAGTTGGTGGTCGGGAGGACGATCTCGAAGCGCGGTTGTGTGGAAGATGATCCCTTTGTGTCTTATGTGGTGTATTTGGAATGAAAGAAATGCTAGATGTTTTGAAAATTCCACTAGGACCTTAGAGGAATTGACTCATTTTTTCTTCTTTACTCTTTACTCTTGGACGGCCGCTTGGTTAGCTCCTTTAGTGATTAGTTTCTCTGAGTTTCTTTTTCATTTTTCTCCTTCTTAGGCGCCATCTGTTATACTTCCCGTGTATATGGGTTGCGCCCCTCTGCGCTCTTTTTATATCATCATTACTTATCAAAAAAAAAAAAAATTTATAGTGTTGTTTTTTAACTATGTAATGAGAACACCAAAGTACTTTAAAAGATAAGATGAAATCTTTTTCTTAATGCAGTAGATATAACTTTAATCCTTATGAACATGAGCTTGACATATATATATATATAAGGATTAAAGTTATATCTGTATATATATTCACCAAGCTCATGCTCGTAGTAGTAGATGTATATATATGTATATATGTATGTACGTAGTAAATGTCTATTTATCTGTGTATGAATGTACAAATGTATACTATCAAATTTATCTACATTGACTTGAGATTAAGATATTATATAGATTATTATTTATCAAAAAAAAGATATTATATAGATTATTACTTATAAAGAAAGATATTATATAGATTATCTATTTTGTGATAAAAAAATATGTATGATTTGTTGTAAATTCAAGGTTGGTGAATAAAATTATTCTAAGTTTATAAATAAAAATTAGCTTATCTAATTAATTTGAACAATATAAGCTTAACAACAGTTAAGTAACTAATAATTAACATAGATTTATGAAGAGGAATAAAACTTTTAAGTGATGGTATTTATTTTATATGAGAAAAAAAATATTTTTTTAGCATATTGTGAAGAAGTTAAAGCTTGTTCGAAAAATAAATAAACTAAGCTTGAACATGTAATGTAACTAGTTGAGGAATTGGAGCTTGGCTCATACTCGAAACAAAATTAAATAAATCAATCTTGAACTTTTAATATTCTGGTGACTCATTTCAATTACAAACGTAAAGGGGGAAGGTACAACCTAAGTTTAAGGAGTTTTTGTGGACCCACCACCCCTTTGGCCCTCCAATACTTAAAAGCTGCACGTGAAGCAGACATAAAACCATCTACTTCCTGTATGAAGTATTATGAGTGCCCTGAACTTTAGTTTTGATTTAAGAAATTTTTTGTTTGAATTAATGTATTGATCATAGTTTTGGTGTGTCCTATCCTATGTTAGTAAAACGTGGCTTTTATATTGTTTTTCCAAGTCTTGGAGATGTTTTTTTCCTTCTCTTTTCATTGATTGGTTATTGAGAGTTAACTTTTAGTTTTTGAGCATACAAGCATGTCTCCTTTGTTAAGCTCTCTCTCTCTCTCTCTTTCTCTGGTTGTATGAAATGAAGTAAGGCACATTATTGCTTAAGTAACTTACAATTATCTCTTTTCTTTTTTTTTTTTTTTTTTTTCCATCTGCGCTCTTTAATGCATTATTACTTATCAAAACAATTATCTCTTTTCAGAAAAAAAAGGAAAAAAAGAACTCACAATTATCTCTTTATTTTCAGGCATTGCCACCTTCAAATATAAATTTTGTGCCACTGAAGCAGGTATATTTTTATATTTTTAATTCAATTCCTTACTAAATCCTTAGTGCAAAACTATTGTTACTTTGTCATTATAAGTGTAACCTGATAAAGTCATGAGAAACTATATTATATACTGGAGAGACAAAATGACCACTTAGGCTTATGATTAAAAGTATTTCAGATGCTTGGAGGGCCTACCTTCAAGACACTGTTGAAGAAGGGATGATTTTTTCCGAAATAAATGAAAGTTCGATTTATGTAACAAGGAAAAGGTTCCCTTTTGTTATTCAAAGTTTAAAACCAATCTTGTTCCCATTGATGTATTGTACTTGATGTCTAAGCTATCCTTTCATTTGATATGATAGCCATATTAAAGGTGTCGAATCATGTGGCTGACAGCTTCTAGAGGCAGACAATTTATGCCTCAAATGGGTGCCCTTTTTTACCCCTCTTCTGCTCTCTTATTTCTGGTTACCTTCGCACCCCCTTCTCATTCTTCCCTGCCTTGTTTCTAGCCAATAAGATTTAGTCTTTAACATTTAGCAATCTAATTCTTCATGTTACGTGGTTATGGTTCACCTTTTTTTTTTTTTTTTTTGTTGATAAGTAATCAAATTCATTAAAAAGTGGAAGGGTGCTCTTTATCAAGGTAATTCTCCTGCCCTTAGACAAATACATATTCTTCCAACCAGCCAAAGAGCACTCTATCTTCTCAATAATGGTGTCCCAAATATATTTGGCCTTAAAAGAAGCGTAGCAAAGGACCTAGATACTTCATAGGCAAAGAAGAGACTGTGTAGCCCAAATACTAGCCAAACCATCAACATTTGTGACATTGCCAAAATGGACCATTTCTAATTTAGCCATATTTTTTCATCAAACTTGAGACAACTTCAAAACACAAGAACAATCAATGTAGGTAGCAGCGATGATCAAAGTTTGCCTCGCAGAATATCAATGTGTCGTCAACAAACAATAGAGGGGAGATGTTAAGTGCACCAGCATTCCTAGTCTCCATAGAAAAGCCTAATAGAAAGCGTTGGTTCTCTGTAGCAACACTCCTTTTACTCAAAGCCTCCATAACGATGACAAATGGTAAGGGAGGCAAAGGGTCTCCCTATTTTAGGCCACGAAAGCTGCTAAAAAATCTTGTCAGAGTGTCATTCACCAAAACAGAAAAATGCACCAAAGAAATATAATGTGATCTGATTTCGCCATTTCTGCCCAAAGCCGCACCTTAACATACAACAAAAATTTTCAATTGACATGGTCATAAGCTTCTTCAATATCCAATTTGCAAACTTGAGTTGGGGGAGGTCATCTTCTCTCGCTTTAACTTGAGTTGGGTTATGCCTAGAAGCGTCATGGAGATGTTTGCCAGTTGGTGGGCGGGAGGTAGAACTAGTAGTGCTGTGGTTTGGAAGATGGCTCCCTTGTGTCTCCTATGGTGTCTTTGGAAGGAAAGGAATGCGAGATGCTTCGAGGATTTGTCGAGGAACCTAGAGGATCTTATTCATTTCTTTTTGTACACTTTATTCACATGGACAGCAGGATGGCTTGCTCCTTTAGTGATTGATTTTTCTGATTTTCTCTTTATGTTCTCTTCTTCTTTCTCCCCTTCTTAGTCGCTCTCTTGTATACTTCCTGTGTACTAGGGTTGCGCCCCTCTGCGCTCTTAATGCATTATTACTTATCAAAAATTTGCAAACATACTTGCTCCCCAAATCTGATCCTACTATTAAGGCATTCGTTAGTTATGAGAACTAAATCTAGAATTTGCCTACCTCTAATGAAAGCATTATGGGGCTTGGATGTGATCTTCTCCGCAACCATTTTAAACATGATTGCTAGAAATTTGGTAACAATTGTGTAGATTCCACCCACTAGGCAATTGAATGAAAGTACTTAATATCTACAACCCTTGATTTCATTGGAATAAGAGGAATGAAAGTAGCATTAAAACATTTTTCAAACTTTCCTCTGGCGTGAAACTCATGGAAAACATTCAAAGTATCAACTTTTAATGTGAGCATGTTGGCAGGCATCTTGGGTTGTGGTTCAGCTTCTACACCTTTGAAGTACTTGGGTCTCCCGTTGGGGGCCCCGTTCAAGGTCAAGGCAAGTTGGGAGGACATGTTGGAGAAGTATGCCAGAAGACTGGCCCCGTGGAAACGCTTGTATTTGTCTAGGGGGGGGGGAGGATTACTCTCATCAAAAGCACCCTATCCAATCTTCCCACTTATTTTTTTGTCTCTGTTTCCTATCCCTGCATCCGTGGCGAAGCGTATGGAGAAGATACAACGTGATTTCTTATGGGGTGGGATTAATGATGAGTATAAGTTCCATCTGGTCAGCTGGAACAGGATTTGCTCTCCGATCTCTGAGGGAGGTTTAGGGATCCGGAATTTGCGTGTGATGAATAAAGCTTTGTTGGGAAAATGGTTGTGGAGATTTGCTCATGAGAAAGAGGCTTGGTGGAGGAAGATCTTGGTTGCTAAGTATGGTGCAGTTTGGGGCGGTTGGCGTTCTAGGGCTCCCAGTGGTCCGCATGGGGTGGGGTTATGGAAACATGTTTGCAGGGGGTGGAGGTCTTTCCGGGGTCACTTTAGATTTGTCCCTGGTCTTGGGTCCAACATCAGGTTTTGGGAGGATATCTGGTGCGGTGACATGTCTCTCAAGGATGCCTTTCCTGGACTCTTCACTATTGCCACCAATAAGGATGCGTCTATTGCAAATAACAGGGAGTGTCTAAATGGCTTTGTGCAGTGGAATGTGGCCTTCATTCACAGGGTTCATGATTGGGAAGTGGAGGTCTTGGCCTCTTTCTACACGCTATTGTATTCGCATTCGATGAGTGGGGTAGGGGAGGATAGGATGTGGTGGATATCTTCTTGGAAAGGCATATTTGAGGTAAGATCCTATTTCAGGATCCTTGCTGCTACAAATCTCATCCCTTTCCCTTGAAAAAGTATTTGGCGCACTAAGGTTCCTTCAAGAGTGGCTTTCTTTGCTTGGACGGCCGTGCTTGGGAAGACTCAACATTGGATAATGTTCGGAAGTGAGGTATTGTAGTGGTAAATCGTTGTTGCATGTGTGAAACGGATGGGGAGTCAGTTGATCATCTCTTTCTACATTGTGGGGTTGCGCGTATTTTGTGGAATGCCGTTTTCTCTCGATTTGGAATGTGTTGGGTGATGCCTGGTTATGTAAGGGAGTTGTATGCTTCTTGGTGGGCGGGAGGCAAGTCTCATAGTGCTGTTGTGTGGAAGATAGTCCCTCTTTGCCTCATGTGGTGCATCTGGAGTGAGAGAAATGCTAGATGTTTCGAGAACTCATATAGGAACATAGAGGACCTTGTCCACTTTTTATTGTATACTCTTTTCACTTGGATTGCTGGTTGGCTAGTGCCCCTAGTGATTAGCTTTCCTGACTTTCTTTTTATGTTCTCTTCTTCTTTGTCTTCTTCTTAGTCGCTCTCTTGTATACTCTCTGTGTACTAGGGTTGCGCTCCTCTGCGCTCTTTAATACATCTTTTTACTTATCCAAAAAAAAAAGTATCTACTTTTAAGAACATCCTAACAAGTTTGGAAGAACGCCATAGTGAAACCATTAGGGCCATGGGCCTTCTTGCTGCTATTAGCATTCATCACCTCAGAGACCTCTTCCTACTCAAACTCTCTCTCCAGCCAAATGGCCTATACCTCTCATCAATGGAGTCAAAAAAGAAAGGCTATCCAATTTAGGTTGCCAACGGAATTGTTCGGTAAACAAACCATTATAGAACTGCGTTGTGTTTTCCAATCTCAAAATGATTGGACAACATTGTACCATTAACTGATAGAGATTCAACTATTTCTTTTTAATACATCTTTTTTACTTATCAAAAAAAAAAAAAAGAGATTCAACTATTTCTTCTATTCATTTTTGCCACTCGATGGAAGAACTTTGTGCAATGGTCACCCTCTTGTAGCCCTCATTACCCTTAATTTATTTCTCAACTCATCTCCTCCAAAAGAGTAGCCTTCCCCATATCATTCACATTTTTCTCCTTAACTTATTCCCAGCACATAATGCTCTCTTTTCTCTAGACAATCGAGAACTCACAATATTTCCAAAAGAAGCTTTTTTTGTCTCTCAACATTGTTAAACACCTCCTCATTCCAAACTCTTAAATTAACTTTCAAAGCCTTAAGTTTGCAAACCAAAACAAAACTTGGGAACCTTGAAAGCAGCAAGAAGTTCGCCTTTGTTTCATCCTATCCACAAAACTCATATATTATAGCTACATATTCTCAAATAAGTACTTTCTACCTCCGTGAAAGCCTCCTCAATAAAGAAGAATAGGAGAATGGTCCAAGCAAATTCTTGGTAGCCTCTTCCAAGACAATTTAGGAAACTGGGCTTCCCAATCAACAGGGATGAGAAATCAATCAATTCTAGACCAGGAGGGGGGATATTGATTGTTTGGTCACGTAAAAGAACGCCCTACAAGAGGGATATCCATGAGACCATACTAAAAAATGGAATCTGAGAACTCCACCATAGTTGGCAAAAGTGGGCTTCACCCGACCTCTCACTAGGAAAATGAGTGACATTGAAATCTCCTTCAATGCACCATGCAAAATCCCAGCAACAAAGCAAGCTAGTCAATTCATCCCTTAAATACCTTCTATCACAATCAGAATTAGAATTTAGAGCCATAGACATCCACAAAAGCCCAAGAAATTGATCTTCAACATTTCTAAAAGAACAAGCAACAATAAACTCCCCTACGCACTCTTCGATTTTCTCCACCACCCTCCTACCACATAATCAAAATCCCATCAGAGGCCCCTTTTGAATCCAAAAACATAAGTCCACGTGTTGGCAACCCCAAACTATGCATCATGCAATTTGTTCTTTCTCTAGTTTAGTTGTAAGATGGGCTTGGACTACGATGAAGACAGTGATGTGAAAGGAGACAAGACTATAGGATCCTTTTTATTGAGCGCTTTTATGTTATTCCTTTTGGGTCAATTTTATTATTGATGGTGCAAAAGGATGATTATTTACACCTAATTTACAAGTCTCACGGGGCTTCTGATCTGAAGGACTTTCGTCCAATCAGCCTTGTGGGGGGGACGTTATAGATTATTGCTAAGGTTTTAGCCAATAGAATGAGGAGAGTTATGGATAGGGTCATTTCCAATCCGTAGAATGCTTTCGTCAAAGGCAGACATATTTTGGATTCGGTTCTTATTGCCAATGAATGCCTAGACAGCCGAATCAGATCTGGGGATCCCGACCTCGTGTGTAAGTTGGATATGGAAAAGGCTTATGACCACATGAACTGGAAGTTTTTACTCTTTGTTAAGAAGGTGCGGCTTTGTTGAGAAATGGTGCTTATGGATTGAGCATTGTATCTCATCTGTGCGGTTCTCGGTTTTGATCAATGGTTCTTCTTTTGGTTTCTTTGAGAGTTCGTGTGGAATGAGACAAGGTGATCCCCTCTCGCCTTTTTTGTTCATCATGGTTATGGAGGCGTTCAACAAAATGATTAATGTCTCTATAAACAGGGGTTTCATCAATGGTTTTTATGTGGGTGCCAGAGAGTTTGATCGGGTTGTCGTTTCTCACCTCCTCTTCGCTGATGATACGCTGGTTTTTTGTAGGGCTGCTCCTGACCAAATTAGATTTATTAAAGCCCTTCTTATTGGTTTCGAGGCTGTCTCTGGGTTAAAAGTAAATCGGGTCAAATCTGTTTTGGTCCCTGTCGGAGGTACGTGTGAGGCGGGCGAGTTGGCTAGCATTCTGAGATGTGGTACCAGCTCTTTGCCTTTGAAGTATTTGGGTCTTCCTCTAGGGGCTTCGTTCAAGCGTTTGGCTATATGGGAAGACATCTTGGAGAAGATTGCTAGAAGGTTGGCCCCTTGGAAACGTTCGTATTTGTCCAAGAGGGCTAGGCTCACCCTCATTAAGAGCACCTTATCCAACCTTACTACATACTTTCTGTCTCTTTTTCCTATCCCTGTCTCTGTGGCGAATCGCTTGAGAAGATTCAACGGGATTTGTTATGGGGTGGGCTCAACGACGAGCCTGAGATCCACTTGGTAAGTTGGCATGAGGTTTGTACTCCGATTTCTGAGGGAGGTCTAGGGATTCGGAGTTTGCGGCTTTTTAATCAAGCTCTTTTGGGGAAATGGTTGTGGAAATTTTCTAATGAAGAAGAAGCTTGGTGGAGAAGAATTTTGGTGGCAAAGTATGGGGTGTTGTGGGGCGGTTGGCGCTCTAAAGTTCCTCGTGGTTCGCATGGGGTGGGGTTATGGAAACACATTTATAGGGGTTAGAGGTCGTTTCACTGTCACTTTAGATTTGATCCTGGCTTGGGGGCGAAAGTCAAATTTTGGGAGGATTTTTGGTGCGGCGAGATGTCCCTCAAGGATGCTTTTCCCGGTCTTTTCAATATTGCTAGCAATAAGGCTGCTTCCATTGTGGATATCAGGGAGGGCATAAATGGTATGGTTCATTGGAATGTTACCTTTACTCGTAGAATTCATGATTGGGAGGAGATGGCCTTAGCTGCCCTTTTCTCGCTCTTGTATTCGCTCTCGTTGCGTGGGGAAGGGGAGGACCGGATGTGGTGGATCCCATCTAGAAAAGGGAAGTTTGAGGTTTGTTCCTTTTATAGTAAGCTTGTCCTTAAAGAGTCCATCCACTTCCCTTGGAAAAGTATTTGGCGCACCAAGGTTCCTTCGAGAGGCCTTTTTTGCTTGGTTGGCCGCCTTTGGGAAATCTCTTACCTTGGATAATGTTCAGAAGAGAGGTATTGTTGTGATTAATCGATGTTGTATGTGTGGATCAAAAGGGGAGTCTGTGGATCATCTCTTTCTTCACTGTGGGGTTGTGCGCATTTTGTAGGATGTTATCTTCTCTCGTTTCAACATGTGTTGGGTTATGCCTAGAAGCGTCAAGGAGATGTTTGCTAGTTGGTGGTCAGGTGGTAAATCCCGAAGTGCTGTGGTGTGGAAGATGGCTCCCCTGTGTCTTATGTGGTGCTTATGGAAGGAAAGGAACGCTAGATGCTTCGAGGATTTGTCGAGAAACCTTGAGAACCTTGTTCATTTCTTTTTGTACATGCTTTTTACTTGGACTGCAGGCTGGCTAGCACCTCTAGTGATTAATTTTCCTGATTTTCTTTTTATGTTCTCTGCTTCTTTCTCTCCAACTTAGTCGCTCTCTTGTATACTTCTTGTGTACTTGGGTTGTGCCCCTCTGCGCTCGTTAATGCATCTTTACTTATCAAAAAAAGAAAAAAAAGAAAAAAGAAGGAGATTAAATGATCTATCATATTGTATGATATGCGCAAAGTCAATATCATTACATATCATATTTTTACTTATCAAACCCCAAAAAAAAAAGATATTTCATTTAAGCTCCAACTGTAGGTTGCAGGGTGATTTTGATTTGGGAGGCATCTCTGCCTATGTTCCAGCCCCAACAGGATTAAAGCTCAAGGATTGTGAGAGGGGCATGTTGGTGGATCATGAAGCTTAACATAGTAGCATGGAATGTGAGAGGGTTGAATGCCCTCAAAAAAAGGTTACGTATTAGGGGTCTTTTGAAAGAGTCGAAAGTTGATGTAGTGTGTTTGATTGAGACAAAGATGGAGGTTATTTCCCGAGAGGTGGTTCATAGTCTTTGGGGAGGTCAACATGTGGGGTGGAAGTTTAAAGGGTCGAATGGCTTGTCGGGGGGGATGTTATTGATGTGGCATAGGAGGGTGGTGGAGTGCAAGGAGGAGTGTGTGGGGCATTTCTCCTTGGCATGCTCTTTTCGAAATGTGGAGGACAACTGGGAGTGGGCTTTTGGGGGGGTGTATGGTCCAAATGAGGATGGGGAGAGAAGGGCCCTTTGGGAAGAGTTGGCTAGTTTGATGAATGTGTGGGAGGTTCCTTGGTGCCTTGGAGGGGACTTTAATATCGTTCGGTTCCCTAGTGAGCGTTCCAGTGTTTCTTACTATTCCACTGGCATGATGGATTTCTCGGATGTCATATCAGAGAACAACTTGGTGGACATGCCCATGATGGGGGGTCAATTTACGTGGTCTAATAATCAAGAAAATGAGAGCTGGTCTAGAATTGACTGATTCTTGATTTCCTTGGATTGGGAAGATCACTACCCTGCAGTGTCACAAAGAAGACTTTAGCGCTTGATTTCCGATCACTTCCCTTTATTATTGGACTATGGTGCCCCTTGTGGAGGTAATAAGTGCTTTAAATTTGAAAATATGTGGCTTAAAGCTGAAGGTTTTGTTGATATGGTTAGTTCTTGGTGGGGGTCTTATTCGTTTGAGGGTTTAGCTAGTTTTGTGCTATCTAAGAAATTGAAATCTCTCAAATTGGATTTGAAAAAGTCGAATGAGGAGGTGTTTGGGGACATTGGGAGGAAGAAAAAGGAGTTGTTGGGAGGTATTCAGGAGTTGGATGAGTTGGCAGAGGTAAGAGGATTAGCCCAGGAGGAGAAGGTTCGAAAGGCGGATATGGTGAAAGATTTGGAGAACACCTTGCTGTGTGAAGAAATTCATTGGCGCCAAAAATCGAGAGCTTTGTGGCTCAAGGAGGGGGACCGCAATACTCGTTTCTTTCACAAGATGGCTAACTCTCATCGCAGGTTCAATTGTGTGGAAGTGCTTCGTATTAATGGCGTACTATCTGATGATCCAGCTAAGGTAAAAGATCACATTGTGAGGTATTATCAAAGCTTATACTCGGAACAAAGCACGTGGCGGCCTAGAATGGACAACCAGCCTTTTTTGTCCATAGATGAGAAGGATAATAGGTAGTTAGAATGGACAACCAGCCTTTTATCCTATTGCTTCCATACCTTGTATCTTTGGACTGTAGCGTTTGTCTTTCCAGTGTCGTTTAGCTTTGATGATTTCCTTGTACGTTTTTCCCCTTCTAGTTAGGTGATCTTCTTTGTATACTCCCAGTGTACTTTGGGGCGCCTTCTTTTAATAAAGTCTGCTGATTACTTATCAAAAAAAAAAAATAGGTAGTTAGAAAGAGATTTTGAGGAAAAGGAAGTTTGGGAGGTGGTTAAAGGCATGGATGGGGATAAGGCTCCGGGTCTGGATAGCTTCTCCATGGCTTTCTTTCAAGCCTGCTGGGGTGTTGTCAAACATGATGTTATGGCGGTTTTTGCCGAGTTCCATCGTAGACGACAGTTGGTGAAGAGCTTGAATGCAACTTTTATTTCCTTGATCCCAAAAAAGGCGGATGTGGTGGAGATGAAGGACTTTCGGCCCATTAGCTTGGTGGGAGGGGTGTACAAAATTGTTTCTAAGGTTCTTGCAAACAGGATGAGAATTGTGTTGGGTAAGATCATATCATACTCTCAAAATGCTTTTATTGGGGGTCGCCAAATCCTAGATTCTGTTCTTATTGCAAATGAAAGTGTGGATAGTCACATGAAGTCAGGGGTGCCAGGTGTTCTTTGCAAATTAGACTTGGAGAAGGCCTATGACCATGTGAATTGGGACTTTGTGTTGTATTTGCTGCATAGGTGTGGTTTTGGCGAGAGGTGGAGGGCGTGGATAGAGTGGTGTATTACGTCGGTAAGATTTTCTATTCTTGTGAATGGTTCTTCGGAAGGCTTGTTCAACAGCTCGAGGGGAATTCGGGAAGGGGACCCTCTTTCTCCATTACTTTTTGTGCTTGTTATGGAGGCTTTGAGTAAGATGGTGAATGCGACGGTTGACCAAGGCTTTTTGACTGGTTTCTCGGTGGGAAATAGGGTATTATCGGAGTTAGTGGTCTCCCACTCTTTATTTGCTGATGACACTTTGATTTTTTGTGAAGCTTCTATCGAGCAAATCCGGTATGTACGTCTCATTCTCTTATGTTTTGAAGCTGTTTCGGGTTTGAGAGTGAATCTTGGAAAGTCTAAAATTGTGGCTATTGGTGAGGTGGAGAACATAGGGGTTTTAGCTAATATCCTTGGGTGTAGTGTTGCCAATTTGCCGATGAAGTATTTGGGTCTCCCTCTTGGGGCGGGGTATAAGGATAAGGTTATGTGGAATGATGTGATTGAAAAAATAGAGCGTCAGATGGCAGGTTGGAAGAGAATGTATCTCTCTAAAGGAGGTCGGTTAACTCTCATTAAGAGTACGCTCTCTAATCTTCCGACTTACTTTTTGTCTCTGTTTCAGATTCCTATGAGTGTAGCTAAAAGACTTGAGTAAGTTCAAAGAGATTTCTTATGGGGAGGGATGGGAGACGAGCCTAAGTTGCATCTTGTAAATTGGAATTAAGTCTATCGTCCCCTTCGGTATGGTGGGCTTGGCATTCGTAAGTTGCACCATTTTAATCAAGCTCTCCTGGGTAAATGGCTTTGGAGATATGCGAATGAGAGTGAGGCTCTGTGGTATAAGGTTATCAAAGCTAAATATGAAGATCAGGAGGGTGGGTGGTGCACAAAGGAGGCTTCAGGTTCCCATGGTGTGGGCTTATGGAAGCACATTTGTCAAGGTTGGAATTTATTCGCCAAAGGTATTCGTTATGAGGTGGGGGTGGGTTCGAAAGTTCGTTTTTGGCATCATATTTGGTGTGGGGACTCCTCTTTGAAGCATGCTTTCCCATCTTTGTTTAGCATCGCCAGACACAAAGAAGCTTGGGTGAAGGATAACTTTATTTGGAGGAATGGGATTGTCGAGTGGAATGTCATTTTTGTGCGGCCAGTACAGGATTGGGAGATGGATTTGATTTCTTCTTTCCTTTGGTCGGTTGTACTCGTGCAAGATATCCATAGGTTCTATGGATCGTATTCGATGGTCATCGTCTAAGAAAGGCAAGTTCGAGGTTAAGTCTCTCTTCAAGGTCTTGTCCAAATTTGACCATGAGGTGTTTCCTTGGAAGAGCATTTGGCGTATTAACGTGCCTTTGTGAGTGGCTTTTTTCGGGTGGACCGTGGCCTTAGGCAAAATTTTGACTCACGATACCCTGCGGAAGAGGAACCTAGTGGTAGTGGAGTGGTGGTGTATGTGCAAGAAGAATGGAGAGTCAGTCGATCATCTTCTTCTCCATTGCGAGATCGCAAGTGTTCTTTGGCATACTATTTTTGATCGGTTTGGGTTGCATTGGGTCATGTCTTGCAAGGTGAGGGGCTTGTTTGATTGTTGGTGGTCGGGAGGCCATTTTCGAAGTGCGGTAGTGTGGAAGATGATCCCTCTGTGTCTTATGTGGTGTATTTGGAATGAAAGGAATGCTAGATGCTTTGAGGACTCCACTAGGACTATAGAGAAATTGACTCATTTTTTTTCTTTACTTTGTATTCCTAGACGGCCGCTTGGCTAGCTCCTATAAGGATTAGCTTCTCTGATTTCCTTTTTCATTTTTCTCCCTCTTAGGCGCTCTCTTTTATACTTCCCGTGTATGTGGATTGCGCCCTTCTGCGCTCTTTTATATCATAATTACTTATCCAAAAAAAAAGCTCCAACTGTAGGTTGTAGCCATCATAATTGTAAAGCCCATCACAATGTGGAAATTCTGAAAAGAAAAGAAAAGCGTAAATATTTTCATAAGTCGCAAATGTACCGTTGACCACTTTAGTTATATCCTAATAAGTAATAACATATATCATTGTAGTCCTCAACAAAAATTGTAAATTGACTAGTTCAACATACTTGAAGGGGGCGAACAATACTATAAAAATAATAAAAATGAAGTTATATGAGTTTATATGTCAAGCCAAGTTATACGTTTGGCTCGTTTAATAAGTGAACTTGAATTTCTGTTCAAGTTTGGTTTGTTTAATAAATGAACCGAACTAGAGTTGAGTTCGAGCTTTTTATTAACAACTTTGTTCATTTACAACCCTACCTGCAACATGTAACATACCAACAATATACCTGGGATTTGTCGAATCCCTAGGCACTCCATGGCCATTGGCCCTCTGAGCCAATGACACTGACACTAAGGCCTTGGGTCGGGTGGAAGCCGCCGTAAGCTACTCCGGATGAGCCACCACCTCAACAATTGACCTCTTAACAGCCTCCCTTGCCTACTCATGCACCATAGGCGCTAGAGGTGTTGTAGAATACATCTTCAGGTGAAACGAAGAGAACCAACCAAGGAGTATCTCGGAACAAGGAGCTAATGACAATTATCAAAGGAAATCTGAAACGTTTCTAGAACCTTCCGTAACTCGAACACAAAACCTACCCTTCCCCAACCATCTTTGCCTTCCAGTATAACCACAAAGCCCCTTCGACCACCATCTTTGTCGCGACAGGCAAATATCTACTGAATTTGTTTGCATGCTGGGCAATAAAGGCCGCCCTACAGGATTTCAAAAACTCCTCGAGGCCTTTCCTAGAAGTATGTCTTCCATGGTAGCCAACAACCAGCTCTCACTCACTCTACCCAAGGATACAAAATGCATGATGCCCTACTCCTTTCGAAAACACGTAATATTGAAACCCCCTCTTTCCATTGCGAACTTAAAAGACTTAGCTTCCACAAAGTGCCACCTAGAGAAGCCCATCACAATAGACTAGAAAGAAAATATAGTCAGATAGCTAATGGACGTTGGGACATGCCTACATGCGCCGAGAGAGGGGAATCTCAAAGTTATGACTTTGATTTACAATATTGTGCAATAAATTAGTCAGCTAGAAAAATTGTTTTCTACCATCTATTGATGTATCATATACTCTTCATTTGATTTCCACCTTCTCTTATTGATCTTAAAATTTTCTGCCATACTATTAGTTTCTGTAGATGGCAATGGTTTCACAGAATTTGCTTTTCACATGTTATTTGTTCTTTATTTTAATGAGAAAAAAGCTTGGCGTTGCAAAGTAAATGTGCAATGATAAAACTGATTGCTTGTAACTTTGTTTTTGCAATTTAGGTGAAGAACTTCAGAGCTGATGAGCTAATGGAGTTTTATAAAGTAAGTCTTAGATTGAGATTTTTTTGTTACTTAACCTTGACTTTGCAATTCATAATGTTATAAATAATTGTGTGTATATTTTTTTTTGTTGGTATAAATACCTTTCACCCTTTGTGGTTTAACAACTTTATTTTTTCCCACCTTAGCTTAAATTCGTATTGTAGACTTTGCTTAAAACGGAGATGGTACTTCCGTCCATCTTCCATCCATAAAATTAACAAAAATCCATGTCAAACAAACAGAAATTGCCATGTGGCCATATGCCTCATTAAAATTTAAAACTAAAAACATTAAAAAAATATTAATTTTGTTTTTTTTTTTATTTTTAACTTTTTGATAAGAAAAAGAAGGGGGTGGCTCATGCCACCGCCCTTCTGACAACATGGGGTGGATGGCTCCCCCCATGGCCGGTTTGAGCGACCCCCACCCCCATGGCTAGTCTTGGGCGTAGTTTGGCCAACCCCAGACTGCTCCAAGTGATATGATATTGTCCGCTTTGGGCCAAGCCCGCACGGTTTTTATTATTGGGTTTACCCCAAAATGTCTCATACCATTTAGATAGAGTATATTCCATATAAACACATCATCTTTTTCCACACCCAGGCAATGTGGGATGTCACACCATGAGGGTGGTTTGACCGTAGGGGTTGATTGAAACCACCCCCACGACCCTTTGGGATGGTTTTGGTACCCCCATACTGGCTAAGCCCATTTTGTCTAAAAGGGTGGCTTAAGCCACCTTTTTTTAATGAGGCATGTGGCCACTTGGTAATTTTTGATTGGTTTGATGTGGATTTCTGTTAATTTTGGGATGGAAGATGGACAGATGAACCATTTCTGTGTTTAGCCATAAGCGAGTTACGATTTATGATACGAATTGAAACTGAGGTGGAAAAAAATAAAGTCATTAAACTACAGGGGGTAAAAGGTACTTAGCCCTTTATTTTATTTATTATTATTTTTTAAATATATAATTTTTACATAGCACACACAAAGATTGTGATATTGGCGATTGTACATGCATGATTAGGATCTCATTCTTGAATTATAGAATTTAGGACGTTTCTTTACATCAAAGCGTTTGAAAAATGCACCTATTAAAATTGTGGCAAAAAAAAAAAGCTCTCTTCTCTCTCTTCTTTTCCTTCCCGGAGAAGGTGTGGGAGGAATAGTTTTTTGTTTCAGGCGGGCTGCTGGTGGTGGTGAGATGGGTTTATCAAGAAGTTGGTCGGTGGAATCCAAAGATTTTTAGATGATGGTAATGGATGGCGATACTAGTTTGATATTCAAGGAGAGAAGCAAGGGTTTAGTGAGGTTCGTAAGGCTAGGAAGTAGTGAAGCAGTATGGCTGTTGCACATTTTTGAGGAGTTGATTTCAGTGAAGGATTCTAGAGTCTTTAGAGATCAATCTAAACCAGGGTACCCTCAAGTGCTAGCCCAGAAATGTTCTAATAGGTATGGCAGTTTTTTGGTGATTGAAGAATGTGAGGGAAGGGAGAAGTGTAAGGCAGTCATGGTGCCGGAAGGAAAAAATCAGATAGGTTGGAACAAACTTGAGTCTGAACTGCAAATAGCCGTAAGGTTCCTTGAACCTTATTTGAATCAAAGAAACGATGCAGGGAAGAAGAGGAGAAGCTATACTGAGGTGTTACAATCCACACTGCGCCCGAATGAGGAATTATTTGGGCCATCGTTTGAACCTGTCGCTAGGGTGCCCAAATGGCTGTCGGAAGGAAATGCAGGTCCAAGTGAGTTACAGACGAAGAAGTGCAGACAAGTTTCTGTTCCAGTTAGCTCCGGTCCAGTGACCATCCTCAAGTCTCCCGTGGATTGTCCGGCGATATCAGGTCTAGTAACCATTCTCAAGTCTATGGTGGGATGTCCGGCGACATCAAAGGGCAAGGAGAAGGATATGGATAATTTGGTGGAAGAAGAAGAGAAACAGAGGTACGCCAAAGATTTTCCGACGATTCTGTCATTGGTGCAATATAGTTCTCCGGCCAACCCAGCTCCAGCGACAACTGTTTTGTTGGGTAGCAAAGCTTTGTCTCATGCGATGGCGGTTACGAAGGACTGTACTGGAAGGAAGGAATGTTCTGATAATGGATACGTGGTATTTGGAGGTAGCGAATACGACAATCTAAGAAATTCGTTGGAGAAATTACAACTGGAGATTAGATGTTGCTTGGAGAGATTGGCATTGGGCAAACGGGCTTCATACGTCAATGGGCCTTCAGAGCTTGGGCCTGCGCAAACCGATACTACAATATTGGAAGAAGTGAACGTTCAGCCCAACCAGAAGATGGGCGTGAATCATGCAATAGGGGCTGGGCTCAGAAGATTTGGTAAGAAATACAGGAGACTAAGGCCGAGAAGAGTGAAACAGATTCAAAGGACGAGAAAGATGACCAAACCAGGTGACCCAGGAGCTTCCTCGTCTGTCGCCGGGCATCGTTTTATGATAGGTCAACCTCAGGTAGGTTCATCGGCAAGATCTAAGTTGGGTATATTGAGAAAAGCTCCGATCAATGTGGGTATGGGGCTGACCGGCATGTTGAATGGTGTGTTATACCTAGGCCAGCGACATAGGGTGCTGGTGAAGCCTTTGGAGGAAGTGGGTGAGGTGGGGGGCGGCGATAGGGGCTCAAAGCTTCTGGAAACTCCAGCGGCAGGCACTTCGGCAGTCTCTGAGTATCGGGAGGTGCCGAAAGGGCTGTTCCTGGGTATTTAGGCAGCGAGGGGGATAATGTTGGGGTTGTAGAATCATCGAGAGCAAAGATTGCCGCTAGCCTATCATCTTTGATAGCATGCGAGATTGAAACTAGAATAGTGGATTTTTCTTCGACTGGGGCAGAGGTGGAGGATGGGAAATATGATGGGAGATTGTGTGGATGTTCCTTTAGAAAACCAAGAGGACAGGAATAGTGAATCCCCTAAAGCCAGCATGGAGGTGTCTATTGTTCCTCATTTGATGGAGAATTCTATTATTCTCAAGGAGTCCAGGTTGACAGGTCTGGAATTGGAAGAATATGAGGTGGAAGAGCACAATCCACTGGCGTGCTGTCCAGCTAAGTGGTTTTTGGCAAAAAAGGGGTCTAATTCTGTTGATAAATTTCTGAAGCTTGTGGAGGAGTTTAGTCATTATGTGGGGATCTCGTGTGATGCGTATGAAAGGAAGCTTTTAGAGCTGTTCGTGACTATTATTGCGAGTAATGAAGGAATGGGAATGGGAATGGGAATGGCCTCAAATACGGGGAAGAAAGGTATGAGAGAACTCAATAACCTTGCGTGCTCCATTAATTATGACAGGAATGCTGGTAGGGGGAGGGCTAAGGAAAGAACTCATAGAGATCTGTCATGAAGCCCAGGATTGTTTCTTGGAATGTGAGGGGTTTGAATGAGGGCAATAAGTGCTTGAGGGTGAGGAATATGCTTAGGCAATGGAAGGTAGACATTGTGTGCTTACAGGAGACGAAGATGGATTCGATTTCCAGCAGTTTTGTGAATAATTTGTGGGGTTGTGCTAACGTCGATTGGTGCTTTGTTGCTTCGGATGGTGCTTCTGGTGGCATTTTGGTGATGTGGGATAGAAGGGTGGTTTTGAAGATCGAGGTCTATGTGGGGGAGTTCGTTGCAGCTTGTTTATTCAAGAATGTAGAGGATGATTTTACATGGGCTTTTGCGAGAGTTTATGGACCAAATTTGGATTACTTGAGATGTTTTCTATGGGAAGAGCTGGCTGGCCTTTCTAGTTGGTGGGAGGTGCCATGGGTTATTGGAGGTGATTTTAATGTTACGCACTTTCCTAGTGAAAGGTCGGGGGGAGCGCGGTTCACTAACGCAATGTCAGAGTTGTCGGACTTCATCTCCGAACAGGGGCTTATGGACATTCCACTTGCAGGAGGGACTTTTACTTGGTCCAATGCTCATTCTCGGTCTAGAATTGATCGTTTTTTAATCTTTCTAGAATGGGAAGCCAAATATCCTAGCCTGTTTCAGAAGAGGTTGCTTAGATTGTGCTCGGATCATTTTCTCATCTTGCTTGATTGTGACGGTATGATCGGGGGTAAGAGGCCTTTCAAATTGAGAATATGTGGTTAAAAGCTGATGGTTTTGTGGAAAAGGTGCAAGCTCGGTGGTCTTCTTACAATTTTTTTGGCACTTCGAGTTTCATTTTGGCACCAAAGCTTAAGATGTTAAAGATGGATATCATAAGATGGAATGAGAATGAATTTGGAAATGTGAATGTTATTTGCAAAGAGAAAGCAGAAGAATTGAAGGCCATGGATAGATTGGAGAAAGAGAGGATTGGATGAAGAAGAGAAGAATAGAAAAAGGGTGATTGTTAGGGAATTGGAGATTGCTCTTTTACAAGAAGAAATTAGTTGGAGACAAAAATCTAGGATCCGTTGGCTCAAGGATGATGATAAGTGCACTAAGTTCTTTCATCAGATTGCCAACTCTAATAGAAGATGCAACTCCATTGATTCCTTGTCCATTAATGGTGTCCCTTCTTCTAATCAAGACAACATTAGGGATCATGCGGTACATTTTTACAAGTCTTTATTCGTTGAACAATGCAATTGGAGGCCTAGGTTGGACAACCTTACCTTTGATTGTTTGGGAGCGGGAGAGGCTGATCGGCTAGAATGTTCTTTTGAGGAAAAGGAAGTGTTGGCGGTAGTGAAAGGTATGGATAGAGACAAGGCGCCGGGGCCAGACGGTTTCTCAATGGCGTTCTTCCAAGATTGTTGGGAAGTGATCAAGGAAGACATTATGGAGAATTTCATACTCGGGGTAAGTTCGAAAAAAGCTTTAATGCTACTTTTATTTCTGTTATTCCAAAGATTCCTGGAGCTTCCGAGCTTAAGGAGTTTCGCCCTATTAGCCTTACTAGTGGGATGTATAAGATTATTGCCATAGTTCTTGCTAATAGAACGAGGAGGGTGTTGGATAGGGTGATATCAAAGCCTCAGAATGCATTCATTAGAGGAAGACAAATCACGGATTCGGTTCTTATAGCAAGTGAATGCCTGGATAGTCGTATCAGTTATGGGGAATCGGGTTCGCTTTGTAAATTGGATGTAGAGAAGGCTTATGATCATATTGACTGGAAATTTCTTTTGTATTTATTGAGGAGATGTGGATTTGGGGAGAAGTGGTGCTCTTTGAGCAATGTATCTCGACCGCTCGCTTCTCCGTTTTGATCAATGGTACTCCTGCTGGTTTCTTTAGTAGCTCCCAGGGGTGTGGCAGGGAGATCCATTGTCTCCATTTCTGTTTGTCATGGTTATGTAGGCGTTTAGTAGGATGGTTGCTGCTGCCACTGAGAATGGTTTCATTTCGGGCTTTTCCGTGGGAAACAGGCCATCGGAGAGGGTCAACATTTCTCATCTCTTGTTTGCAGATGACACGTTGGTATTTTGTAGGGTGAATCTTGATCAAATTCGTTCTCTTAAAGCCCTTTTGGTTTGTTTCGAAGCTATTTTGGGTCTAAAGGTGAATATGGATAAATCGGCTTTGGTCCCTGTAGGTGATGTGGATAATATGGAAGAATTGGGCAGTGTTTTGGGTTGTGAGACGGAGTCGTTGCCTTTGAAATACCTGGGACTCCCCTTGGGTGCTCGCTTTAAGGCAAAATCTATCTGGGATGACATTTTGGAAAAGATTGATCGGAGGTTGGTGAGCTAGAAAAGAATGTATCTTTCCAAAGGAGGTAGGGTCACTCTTATAAAGAGCACTCTCTCTAATCTTCCTACTTATTTCCTTTCCCTCTTCCCTATTCCTGTCTCGGTGGCTAAGCGTATAGAGAAGTTCCAATGTGATTTTCTATGGGGAGGTTTAAATGATGAATTCAAATATCATTTGGTTAAATGGGATAAGATTTGCTCTCCTATTTCCGAAGGAGGTTTAGGGATCAGGAAATTGAGATTGTTCAACCAAGCTTTGTTAGGGAAGTGGCTATGGCGTAATGGGCATGAGAGAAGGGCTTGGTGGCGAATGGTCGTGGATGCCAAATATGGATCCGAATGGGGGGGTTGGCATTCTATCAATATATCGGGGTCTCATGGGGTGGGCCTTTGGAGGTATATTAGTAGGGGGTGGCGGATGTTGTCTAGCCATACAAGATTTGATCTAGGAGATGGTTCCAAAATCAAATTTTGGGATGACGTTTGGTGCGGAGAAGCGTGTCATAAGGTTGTTTTTCCAGGCCTTTACACCATTGCTAATGCTAAAGACGCATCTATTGCTGGCAACTTGGATCTCATGGGGGGAGCTCTTCAATGGAATGTTAGCTTTTCTCGGTTGATTCATGATTGGGAATTAGAAGTGCTAGCCTCATTCTATACTTTGTTATACTCTCATAAAATGAATAGGGAAGGCGAGGATAAAATGTGGTGGATTCCGTCCAGTAAAGGGAAGTTCAATGTTCGCTCCTACTATAATGCCTTGGCTAGTATTGAGGCTAGTCATTTCCCTTGAAAGAGTATTTGGCGCACCAAGGCACCCTCGAGAGTGGCCTTCTTTACTTGGACGGCGGTGCTAGGGAAGATTCTCACAATCGATAATCTTCAGAAAAGGAATCTCATTGTGATCAATAGATGTGGTTTGTGCAAATTGGATGGGGAAACGATTGATCATCTTCTCCATTGTGAGATTGCTCGCTCTCTATGGGATGCTATTTTTAGCCGATTTGGATTATCATGGGTCATGCCTCAAAAGGTGGTGGAGTTGTTCGCTTGTTGGTCGTCGGGAGGGCGTTCACAAAGTGCCGTTGTGTGGAAAATGGCTCCCCTTTGCATAGTATGATGTTTATGATTAGAAATGAATGCGAGATGCTTTGAGGATTCTGAGAGATCTTTGGAGGACCTCAAGGCATTTTTCTTCTACACGCTTTTCACTTGGACAGCAGCTTGGCTTGCTCCTTTAGTGATTAGTTATTTTGACTTCCTTGTTCTTTTTTCTTCTCCTAATTAGGCGTTTTCTCTTGTATATTCCTTGTGTACTTGGGTTTTGGGTTGCGTCCCTTTGCGCTATTGATATATAATCTTTACTTATCAAAAAAAAAAAAATTGTGGCATATTATCGATGTAGTCAAAAATATTTTTTTTCTCGAAAAAGCTTGTTCTTCACTTTTGTAGAAACACTTTTTCTTTAGAAAACCAAAAGACAATTGTTTGCTCAAAGCTTTTTTACAACATAGAGAGCAAGAACCTGATAAAAATATACTCAATTCTCAAATTTAACATGCCACCTTTTTAATATGTAGCATTTTCAAGCGTTTCAATGTAAAGAAACAGCCTAAATTTTGTAATTTGAGAATTTACAATTTCTTTGTAAAGGATTCTGATCTGTGCATGCATCCCTTGTGCACAGTTCTCAGGAGCTTGTATATTTTATTTTTATATTAGTCATGCAGATATTAAAAAAAATTAGTCATGCAGATATTAGTGTATGATCTCTTAATTTATGTTTCACTGCAGTCAGATTTGAAACTCAAGAAGTTTTTGCACATAATTGAGAACTCACCAGTGTACCCTGTTATATATGACCATAACAGGTATGATGGTCTGTTGATGTTTATGCAATTATAAGGATTCTTAGCTCTTTTACCAGCCAATTTATTTAAATTGTTGTTATGTCTTATTTCTTCTATCAATTTCCTTTTTTTTTTTTTTTTTGGGAAGTATGGAGCTTCTTTGCTTTGAAGATGTTGAGCTCACACTGTTCATTTTAGTCTGAGTGTATGCTTGAATAACGCCATTGTCTCTATTGAGTTTTGACAGAAAAAGATCTTTTAGCCTTTGTACATCTGTTCTTAGTTTCTTTTAGAAAACTGTATTGGGAACACAAAAGGCTCATTTGGCAACACTTTTTAGGATAGCTTTTGGCTTTTTTAGCAAATAAATAGAAGTATTAACAAACAACTCCAATTACAAGATACTCACAAACTGCTTTCACCTTTATGTCACATCACAACTAAAAAGCAAAAAACACCCTCTAAAATATTTTACCTAAAGAGTCCAAATTTTTTATGTCTTCTTGATGTTCTAATATGTTTATTTCCTTTTTTTTCTTCCCCTGAAAATTCTATTTGTTTAATGCAGAACTGTTTTGTCTTTACCCCCCATTATCAATAGTGCACACTCAGCAATCACTCTAAAGACAAAGAATGTATTCATTGAATGCACTGCCACTGATCTAACAAAAGCCAAGATTGTTTTGAACACAGTGGTGGGTACTCTAGAAGTTCAACATGTTGTGGATGCTATTTCTTATTTGTAGTAGATAAATAAATGAATGGTTTTCCTCTATTCTTCTAGGTGACAACCTTTTCAGAATATTGTGAAAGAAAGTTTGAAATTGAACCAGTTGAAGTGATATATTCTGATGGGAAGTCGTATACTTATCCTGAATTATCTGTCTACAATATGGGGGTTTCTCTATCTTATATTACGGGTGCAATTGGAGTCCCCTTGGAGGCTGAGGAGGTATTACAATTTCTGTTATATTATGTCTCATTCTTGATTCATGAAACCTAAATGTGTCATTCAAGATGGTGGTCATGGTTGTTGTTTTTGTTTGGGTGTATGTGTATGCGCGTATTTATTTATTTTGTTAAAATTTATGGGTGGGGCTGGTGGCGTTTTATTGTTTCACTCCTGTTCTTTATGCTGTCTTTATTTGTTTGGTCTTGATATGTTTTGCCAATTATCAGATTATATCTGTATATTTTCTGTTTGATTCTTGTATATGTATATGTTCCTAACTTGGATTGGGCTATTGTATATGTTCCTAACTTTCCCTCCGGAAATCTGGTAGATCTGATTTGTTTTCTAGACTGTAGTAGCAACTAGGTCCTTGGCTCTGTTGTATACTCTTTTGTGTGTGAGGGCTTTGCCCTTTTTTTTTTTTTTCAATAAAATTGTAATTATTCATCAAAAAAAAAAAAAGAATCCTCTCATCCTGGTAGTCTTGATTCAATTTGAGTTGTCCTACTGCTTCATAGTTGCTGGGCTCCTTTGAAGGTATTCTCTACTTGCTTATGGGAATTATGTTCATCCAATTATAACTCTAGTAAAAGGAAAAGTTTTGATGAGGTTTAACCATTAATTTTATGGATGGTGCCAAGGCAAGCCAAGTATCAACTTACTCGAGCACTATTCAGTCAGAAATTTATAGAGCTTGAGCTTGCCTTAAGCCAGATCTGTTTGTGCTATACATGTAGTGTAGTGGTTGAGCCTATCCCAAATTGAGCTTGAGGACAGCTTCTTGAGCTTAATCTATATAAAAAGTTTCACGTTATGGTTCAGAAGTCAAGCAGTCAATAGCCAATAAATAGTGTACTTAATTTCTTATCAGTTTGATTGCTGAGAACAATATATGCCCTGGTGGACTCACATTGCATGCCTAATGGGCAAAGAAAGAAATAAGAGGTCTTTTCATAGGGTTCAAACTAACAATACTGAAGCATAGTGTAAGTGCGAGAGTGGCAGCGTCTGCATATTATTTGGCAGGGTGTGAAGGTTAGAAAAATCATTGGTAGATAATGCTGTGTCAACAAAAAAGATAATGTTTCTATTTGATGTAAGTTTAAGGTGTCAAAAGTTTGAAATTAGGAGTAGAATAAGTGGAAAACTGAATCTGGTTGTGAATTGTAATTTCTGGAATATGTGAAGATATTGAAAGAAGGAAGATGTGCGCTAAGTGAGAAGAAAAAAAGGAAGTAGAGGAAAGAACCACAGGGCAATAATGCCTTCAACAAACCATAACAGTTAAAATTGACTATTCAAAGTCAATTTTTGTTCTTAAAAAGTCAGATTCTATGTGGGTACTAAGAGATATAGACTTGGACTAATAAACCAAGCTTATGGCAGTATATCCAGTCCCAGTAACACTAACTTGGTTCACTGTCTCTGATCTTTCTTTTTATATTCTTCTCAGTAATTTGTTTCCTATAACTGCAAGTTTTTACAACTGATCAACATATAATTAATAACAAAATTCTTCCTTTGAAATGGCTAACTATGTTTGGTAGCCGGGAAGAAGTAGAAGGGTTGGAGAGGGGAGGAGAAGGGAAAGGATTCCAGAGAGAGGTGTCCACCTCTCCTGCATGTTGTTTGGTTGACAGGGGAAGGAATGATGTAAGGGGAAATGCTTGATGAGGATACAACCAAAATTTATTCCCTCATATCCCGCTTTTCTTTTTTCAGAAAAGAAGCTCTACTTGGGGACACCCTATGCTTTTAATGATATCTTGATTATTTATCAAAAAAAGAAAAGAAAAGCTCTCCCCCCTCTGCTTTCCAATCCGTCCAATTGTAGATGGATTGGAAATGGTGGGGTCCATGGGATTTATCCTCTCCATTCACATTCCCCCTAATCAAACTGAGGGACTCTTTCCCGCCTCTCTCTCTTCTTCCTCCCACCCTATTAGGCCCCCACTCTCCCTTCAAACAAACATAGAATTAGATTAGCGGTCTTATACACGGGCTATCACGTTGCAATGTAGACCCTTTATATTTGTTTATTTTAGTGAAAATAACTGAAGCATATGTAAGGGCTTGGCTGCTTTTTTTTCTTTTCTTTTTTGGCATTGGCTTCTCACTTTCTTGACCTATCCTTCAGGTCACGAGTTTGTTAAATCGGATGCAATTGCATGCTGAGCAGTCTGTATCAGGTGATAGATCCACTATTAATGTATCTGTACCCCCTACTAGAAGTGATGTTCTTCATCCATGTGATGTTATGGAGGTATTGATAGTACTAAACCTGGTCATTTTACTAATTTGCCTTTCTTCACCGAACATGTTTGGATTGTCACTTGTATTTTTATTGACAACGAATGTTTTTTATTGCTTAGGATGTTGCTATTGCTTATGGCTACAACAATATTAAGGATATTGCAGTTGCTAAGGGTTACAATATTTCGAAGGGAAGGGCTGTGTCTTTGAAGCCATTGCGCTTGGAAGAGTTTAGTCATCTTATCAGATTGGAGGTATAGAGCAGAGAATCCTCATGTATATTCAAGCGAAAAAAATCAGACTGTTGTGACTTTTTCTTGATTATTACTTCTATTTCTTTAAGTTTTGCTCTTTTCTATTTTCCTGTTAGATGGCAATGTGCGGGTTTACAGAAGTCTTGTCATTTATTTTGTGCTCGCTTGGTGATAATTTTGCAATGATAAATCATGAAGATGACGGATCAACTGCAGTGATTATTGAAAATCCTCGTTCCTCTGAAAATGAGGTTTGTATCCTGAATCTTGTGTGCTTTAGTTATACTCACTGTAGGATTTTTTTTCCCCTCTTATCGGTAATTTTATGGAAGGGTTTGAACCTTGTATATGATTGTTGTAACTCCTATCAATTTGTTTCTTCGTTTTCAACTGTTTTCTTTTCATATGTTTCTTTACTCAGTTTACGTTCTCTTGAGTTTGTCCTTAAGTCTCTCTCTGTGACATGTTCACTTTCTCTTACTTCTTTTTGAAAGGTTCTCCTTTCCTGTCCTTACAATTATTCTTTTTATTCTCTTTGTTTTGAATGAACACTTAAAACTCATTTCATGAACTCGTGCATTTCTTTTAGAACCCTGCTATATTTTTGTCATATTTCTTCCCTTTTCCCTTTTTGTTTTTTTGTTTTTGTTTTTGTTTTTACTGTTTGTGTAGCTTATTGTTGATTGGTTAGATGTTCCTTCTTGAGTTCTACATCCGACCTTCGTTTACTATATTGAAGCACAAAATTCATAAAGATTGATTCTTTTTTCGATAAATTTTTTTTATCTTTACACCATCTTTTGTTAAAGGCACCATTGGATGTGATTTTCCAATGGATTTTCATCTTTCATTAATGGTAATTTTTTGATATAGAGAGTAATAGCTCTGCTTGGTCACAGTTCAAGAGTTCTTGTTTAGGCAGTTCTTATCATCCATGCATAATGTTTTGATCTAAGATTTCAATTGTTCCATGTTTCAGCAGTAGTATATTGTTCCACGAACCTTTCGTGCTATTTATGCATTCCATATGTACAAGCTAATTGGGGCTCGTAGCTAACCTTTCCACACAACTCTTCAAATTAGAGCTTTTGTTAAATATTTTATTTAGAAACGTTTTTCTTTGTGTGTGGCATGGTTTTCTATGCCCAACCAATACAATATTATGATTCATCACATGCACGACATTGACATGTGTGCCAAGTACTTCTTTGTGCAGAATTGAATAAGGAGTTGTTCATGCCAACTTAGGCTCCTTTTGTTTCGGAGTAAAATGATTTTTGGAAAATATTTTCCATATTTTCGGGTGTTTGGTGCGATGAAAAATAATAGTCTAATGGAAAATATTTTTGGTTTGACCGAAAAGCCTCTTTAATTTTTGAAAAATGGTTTTCATTTTTTAAAACCGTAAACCATTGTTTGAGTTTGAGTATCTCATTCTCAAATCGACAAACCTAGCTGGGATGTCATTGGAACCCCGCTAGGACTTTACTCAACCATTGGAACCCGGTCAGGACCACATTGGGACCTGATTGAGACCCTGTCGGGTCCATGTTGGGACACGATCGGGACCACGCCGATACTTTGTTGAGACTTGATCGGGACACTGTTGGGACCCGGTTAAGACACCGCCGGGACCCGACCGAGACATTGGTAGGACCTGGTTAAGGCCCAGTTGGGACCTGACCTGGATCCCGTCAGGACCCCGTAGGGACTCAGTCGGGACTCACTGAGACATTGCTGGGACCCAATTAGGACGATTAGAACTTGTTGGGACAGTGCCGGGACCCTGCCGGGACACCGCCAAGACCCTGTTGGGACCATGCAGAGACTCAACTGAGACATCACTAGGACTCGGTCGGGATCTGACCAGGTGATTGCCGGGACCCCGCTTGGACATGGTCAGGACTAGTGAGACCCGACCAGGCCACCGTCCGGACCTAGTAGGGACATTTTTGTAATTTAAAGTTTAATTTGATTGAATATATATATATATATAAATTGTGATTTTCGGAATGCGCCAATCACCGGAAAATGTTTCGAATAAATCTTAGTAATGAATGGTGTGTAAGCAGAATTGAGTTGTTTGGTTAGCAAGATGGTCTGTGTCATTGCTATTGAAGTTGCTCTCCTGATTTGCAACCCCATGAATTTCCATTTTGTCATTGAAGTGCATGTATCTGTTTTTTTTTTTTTTAAAACCAATTTAAGTTTAGTACCTTGAAGTGTGTCTAGGCTTAATATTTTGTCTACCTACATTTCTAAGGTGCGTGTTTGCTCCCTCTTAGTTTATGTGATTGTAGCTGGCTGTTCTTATTTTTATCTTATGTCATTCTCTTGAAATCTCTAATGTGCACACTAAACATAAAAAAAAGAACACATGATGCATATTTTAGAAAAGAACTTTGAAGGAGATTAAGTCTTTATTTTTCAACACTTTGTATCTTTGGACAACTGCTATGTTTCTCTTGTGTGATTAGTTACCATGCTTTTCTTATTCTTTTTGCCTCTGTTAGTTAGTTGGCTTCTCTTATATACTTTCTATGTGCATGGGGATGCTTTACGCATTTAATGAAATCTCGATTACTTATAAAAAAAAAATTATTCTTTTTTTTTTCTGAAGATTACTTATAAAAAAAAAAAATTATTATTATTATTTTTTTCTCCGTTTACTTTTCTGAAGTTTTGACGCATTTCTCCATTTCCACAGACCGCTCGTACCAATCTTATGTCTGGTATATTGAAAACTGTTGGACAGAACAAAGCCCATCCAAAGCCCATAAAGGTACAACATAGTTCTTCAATAGACCATTTATTTTTTTGTGGGTGAGTCTGCCTGTCTCTCTGTTATTAGATAATAATATTTATCTTCTATTAGGTTTACTATGTCTAAGGTGTGCATAGTATTTAATTCAGTTTGGTCATTATTATTAGTTGCAGTGCTCTCGTGGAGGTTTATGTTGTTTCATTGTGTCATAAACAGAACAACCCAAGTATAGAGAGGGTATGCAAGAGAGACAGACACTCACTTAGGTGGAGAAAAAAGAACACAAGTCAAAAAATTCCAGAAATTAGAAAAGCTGGAATTACTTGTAGCAGTCATCCACCCATAAAGGGTTTTGAACACGATAATTTTAAACTCTACCTCTGTTCTCACGCTCTTTAAAGTTTCGGGAGTTGTGTTCTCGCCAAATGCACCACATCTCACAAGGGGGGGAGTGGGGGCAAGTTTCAAGCTTCCAAATTGCAGTGACTACCAAACTGGCTTTTTAACTCGCCAATAACTCCTCCACCCATTGGGGCATTACCCGCTTTTAGGTCTAATCATTTATTTATTTATTTCTTATTGCATTAGAGTGGCGAACATGCTTAGATAGCTTATAGTGTTGCAATTACCCCACAAAGTTAAAAAACTATCATATCGAACTTCCAATTTTTTGCAATGTGACCTATCCTTAAGTTTTTCCGTTAAATATTGTCAAAATTACCAAAATACCCTCATTTGTTTTTGAAAAATAAAATGCAAAGATTCAGGCGTTGATCAAGATTTAATGAAATCTTCAAAAATACCCATGCTTGAATTTTTGCAATTTTTTTTTTTTTGTTTTTATTTAGGTATTTGGAAATTTTAATAGGATTTAACAGAAAAACCTAACAGATGGATGTCATTGCAAAAAATCATAAGCTTGATATACTAAATTGAGAATTTTTGAACTTTGTGGGAGTGATTGAAAATGATGGAAGTTCGGGGGGGGGGGGGGGGGGGGGGGTGTGGAGGGTTAAGTGAAGTTTCCCCATCTTTTATTAGTTAATACCTTCAATTAATAGATTAGTATTAAATTATTTCTAGTGATTTTTCTTGCAGATTTAAGTCTATGATGTCTTTTGATAGTTATCTTTTACTTTTGGTCTCTATTTTATGGATTTGTTGTGAAGGAGAGATGGAACTCGTGGGAAAAATTTTTCAATAAGCTCTATCTTTGCACACTATTTTTTTTTTTTTTTTTTTTGATAAGTAAAAACCAGTCCTATTAATAGCATAAGGCGCCACCAGGAGTATACAATAGGATTACCTAACTAGAAAAAGAAAAACGTACAAGGAAATCATCATAGTTAATCGACACTGGGAAGATATACGCAACAGTCCAAAGATACAAAGCATGAAAACAAGAGAATAATATATCCTCCAAGGACCTCTCCAAGTCCTCAAAGCACCTATTATTTCTCTCCCTCCATAAACACCAAAAAAGGCAAGTAGGCACCATCTTCCTAACCGTAGCACTCCCTCTCCTCCCCAAAGACCCCCAATAGGCGAGTAAATCGAAAACCCGTCTCGGCATCATCCAAGACAACCCAAAACGACCAAAAAAGGCACTTCACAAAGCATAAGCTACCTCACAATGAAGAAGATCCAACGTCTCCTCACTTCTCTTGCACATACAACATATGTTCATCATAATCACATGTTGCTTCCTAAGGTTATCTAGGGTCAGAATTTTGCCCAAGGCTGCTGACCACACAAAGAAGATTGCCCTCGGAGGAGCCTGTGTTCGCCACACACTCTTCCAAGAATACTGGAATCTCCTCCCTTCGGTACATGCCAAGGATAAAAAGAGGAGCTTGACCTTGAAAATGCCTCTTTTTGAGGAGATCCACCACAATCTATCTTCACACCTTCGTCTCACTCTGGCAGAATGCAACACCTGGAAAAAAGAGACAAATACATCCACCTCCCAATCATGAGCCTATCTACAAAAGCTTACATTCCACTGTTTAGAACCACCCAACACCTCCAAATTAGCCGCAACTGAAGCATCCTTCGCACAAGCAATACTAAATAAACCTGGAAAAGCTATCTTGAGAGCCATATCTCCACACCACAAATCATGCCAAAAGCTAACCCTAGTCCCATCCCCCACCACAAATCTCGTAAAGCCTTTGAAAGTATCCCACCCTTTCCTAATATTCTTCCATAACCCCACCCCAAAAGCTCCTCCAGGCTCCAAAGAAGAACACCTTCCCCATAAACTTCCAAACTTCGAATCTACCACAACTCTCCACCAAGCATCTCTTTCCAAACCATAACGCCACAATCATTTCCCTAGAAGAGCGCAATTGAACATCATTAAGTTTCTAATGCCCAACCCTCCCTCCTTAATCGGAGTGCAAACCTTCAACCACTTCACCAAGTGGTACTTGAACTCTTCACCTAACCCACCCCATAAGAAATTGCGCTATAACTTCTCAATGCGCTTAGCAACACTCACCGGTATAGGGAAAAGAGACATAATATGTAGGCAAGTTGCACACTATTTATGCATTTTGAACAATGATATATGTTGTCAGTATTTATAGTTATAGGCTTAATTTTTTGTATTTTATCATGCATCTAATATTTTCCCTGCATTTACCTGTTGTAATTTTATGAGAGTTCCCTCTTTTATAATTTTGCCTCTAGATTTTTGAAGTGGGTGACGTAGTGCTCTTGGATGAGACAAAAGATGTGGGTGCAACAAATCGTCGCCAACTTGCTGCTCTATATTGTGGTGCTACTGCAGGATATGAGGTACATTCATCTCATTGTACTCAATTTGGTTGTCATGTTGAATATCAAGTTGTGAGAAAGAGTTAATCTCACACGATTCTATTTTTTATAACTTGTCATAGTTTGTTTCCATATATTGTTTGACAACTTGCATTAGTTGTAATTTATAGATTATAATTTGTAGTATTGTTGATCGTCAGGTTTGACTTTGTTTGAACACAAATTTTGAGTGTTGAAACGGAGTATTGGTCAAGCCACTTTCCAAAATCAAGACATGATTTAGCCAACAATCTACTCTGATGCTAGAAAAATCTCAAAAGTTTGTAGATATGCCTAGACCCATTTTACTCCTGTTGCTATTGTCAAACCCTTCAAATCACTAGATCATGCCTACTTGCGATAATCAACTCAAGACGACAAATTTAGTTGCAAATGCAAAACAAACCCTCTTCCCAAAGAACAAAAAAAAAAAGAAAAAAAAGAGAGAGATGACAAGATGAGAATGACAAGGCATTAGGACATTGGATGAATAGTGTAATCTATAGTAAGATAAAAAGTTAAGCCTTGCAGTCTTCGTTGTCTTGACCCCTTCTCTTTTACTAGTTCATTACTTGTCAAAAAAGAAGGATAAAGGAAAAAAAAAGTGTATTGAGTGATAAGTACACATTCTTCTGTTTTATTCAAACAGCAGCCCGTCAATACAAATAGAATTATCTTATCAGAAAAAAAAAAAAAAAAAGAAAAAGAAAAAAAGAAAAGAAAAGAAGGAATAGGTACTGTAAGCTTTCCTTTATGTCTTTATTTATAACCCTTCTAGTCTTCAGAGTACACACTTTGATGCTGCTGCCAGATTTTCTGTGGTGGATTGGAATATGGTGTGTTCACCTTTTTGATATGTGGGTTTGGGGTGAGAAAATTGAGAACTTCTAAAGCACTGCTGGTAAGTGGTTGTGGCATTATGGTGAAGAAGGGAATCATTTATGGAGATGTGTTACCAATGTATAACACGAGTAACTGTGGGTTAAGTGGACTTTAGATTTGGAGAGGTTGGCATATATATGGTGTGCTTTTGGCATGACGAGTGGTGTGAACATAGTGTCCTGAAAGCAAAACTTTCTGATTTAGTAATTAGAACTGGAAAGCTTTTGTGCTTTCTTATTTGGCTCTATTGAGGATAGGAGGATCCCTTTTTAGAATCTCAAATTTATTCAGTCTATCACAGTTAGGAATCAGAATAGAGGATTCACTTTATAATTTCTAATATTAAATTATGCTAGTTGGTGAAGGGCTTCAACGGTAGCTGAAACATGGTAATAAATTTAGAGGTTTTTTTTTTTTATAATTTTTTTTTTAAGTTGTCCTAAAGAGATGGAATGAGAAGGTGTGGCAATGTAGAAAGGAAGAAGAAGGTCCTTTTGGAGGAGCTACGTGTTCTCGGTATCATTGAAGAGGGAGGGCATTAGGACCTTAGGTGTTGAGGAGAGTATGAAGAAGGTGGAAATTGTTTGCTAAGTAGAAAGATCCACTCTCATGGAGGCAGCGAGTTGGAGGCAAAAATTTAGTATCTTATGGCTTAGGGAAGGTGACAAGTGCGCAAAGTCTTTTCACAAAATGGCTAACTCCAACAGAAGAAGGAATTCCATTGACTCCTTATTGATTGATGGCACTGTTTCTACCAACCAATTGGAGATCGGTGTGCACATTGTCTAGTTTTATAGTTGGAGGCTTGTGGATGACGGTCTTTCCTTTGATTCTATTGATGAGATTGCGGCTAGTTGGTTGGAGATATATTTTGATGAAAGGGAGGTGTAGGAGGTTGTGAAATCAATGGATGGTGATAAGACACCGATCCCTAATGGTTATTTTATCTCATTCTTCCAAGCTTGTTGGATTGTTTTGAAAGAGGACATCATGAAGGTTTTTTGTGATTCCCAAAAAAAAGGTTTTTTTTTGTGATTTCCATGCTAGTGGTAAGTTCAAGAGAAGCCTTATGCTACGTTTCTTGCCTTCATTCAAAAGATTCTAGGGGCTGTCAACCCTAAGGATTTTTGCCCGATCAGTCTAGTGGGTGCATCTACAAGATTATTGGTGAACATTTTTTTTTTTTTTTTGATAAGTAATGTGAAAATTACTGAAAAAGCACATAGGGGTGCAACCCTAGTGCAAATATATATACAAGAGAACCCCTACAGAATATACAAAAAGCACATATTCAAGAACTCTTCTACAGTTGGGACATCAATACGGTGGTGAGCCAACACCCACAAGTATGGCATGGAGATCATATTCTTCCTCACCCCATCCACCGAACACTCCTTATCCTCAAAAGTTTGTGCATTCCCCTCCCACCATATACACCAAGTGACGCACAAAGGAACCATCTCCAAATAACTTCAGAGAGATCCCTACCCCCCACCTGATTCTAGCAAGCAAGCAAGTCGAGGAAACTTTTTGGCATAACCCACTCAATACCAAACAAAGTAAAGATATAGTGCCATAGCTGAGTGGCCACTTCACAATGGATCAATAAGTGATCTACGGATTCCCCATTCTTCTTACACATACAACACCACTCCACTACTACAATACTCCTCTTTCGCAAATTGTCATGTGTCAAAATTTTGTCGAGAGCCACAGTCCACCCAAAAAATGCCACTCGCGGCAGCACCTTAGAGGGCCAAATACTCTTCCATGGAAACACCTCATAAGATGGAATGGACAAGGCCTTATAGAACGACTTCACCTCAAACATACCTTTTTTAGGGCCTGTTTGGGATAGCATTTGAAGAATCTAAAAGTGCTTTTAACATTTAAAAAGCACGTTTGAAGAAAAAAATATTCGTTTGGTAAAAAGATTAAAAGCGCTTTTAAGGGTCTAAGAAGCCTAAAAATGGCCAAAAAGCACTTTTGGCAAAAGCTTAAAAATGAAGCTTTTGCCCGGAAGCTTTTTTTGACTTAAAAGCTCTATTTTTCAAGCTCAATCCCAAATAGGCTCTTAGATGGGGGCGAACGAATCCGATCTACATTACCATGAGAGATCTTACAACAGTACAGCAGTTCAAAGAAAGATGATATCACATCCAGCTCCCAATCCTGGACGGAACACACAAAGATGAAATTTCACTCAACAACTCCATTCCTCAACATAAAATTATCCTTCACCCACGCTTCTTTGTACCTTGCAATACTAAACAAGGAAGAGAAAGCATGCTTCAACGGCCAATTATCACACCACGTATCATGCCAAAAGAGAACCTTTGATCCTAGCCTCACCTCAAACCTCACACCTTTTGCAAAAGTATCCCATCCTCGTCTAATATGCTTCCACAAACCCACACCATAAGGCCCCGACACCACCTTCGAACACCACCTACCATCCTGATCTTCATACTTAGCTTTGATTATCTTATACCAAAGCGCCTCACTCTCTGTTGCATATCTCCACAGCCATTTCCTCAAAAGAGCTTGGTTGAACTTATGCACATTTCGAATGCCAAGACCGCCGGCCCTTAAAGGACGGCAAATTTGGTTCCAGTTAACAAGATGCAGTTTTTGTTTATCTCCCATTCCTCCCCACAGAAAATCTCTTTGAATCTTCCCAATCCTATTGGCCACACTCAGAGGAACCGGAAACAAGGATAAGTAATAAGTTGGAAGATTAGACAACGTACTCTTTATATACTACATTACTTATCAAAAAAAAAAAAAGGGTTAACCGACCTCCCTTTGATAGGTACAATTTCTTTCAACCTACCAACCGACGTTCCATCTGCTCCGTCACACCATTCCACATAGACGTAGCCTTGTATGTAGCCCCTAATGGCAAGCCCAAATACTTCATGGGCAAGGCCGTAACACTACACCCAAGAATATCAGCCAAAGTCCCAATGTTTCCCACTTCTCCTATAGCAACTAGTTCTGATTTACCAAGATTAACTGTCAGCCCCGAAACAGCCTCAAAGCATAAAAGGATAAGGCGCACATAACGGATTTGCTCAGGATATGCTTCACAGAAAATCAAAGTATCATCCGCAAATAAAGAATGAGAAACCACCAAATCTGAAAAGACCCTTTCTCCCACAGAGAAATCTAATGATAAACCTTGCTCTATTGTTGCATTCACCATCCTACTCAAAGCCTCCATAACCAGCACAAACAGTAACAGTGAAAGCGGGTCCCCTTGCCGTATTCCCCGCGAACTATTAAAGAAACCCTCCGGAGTTCCATTTACCAAGATGTAGAATCTAACCGACAAAATACGCCACTCTATCCACTCCCTCCATCTCTCTCCGAAACCACACTGTTTCAGTAAATACAACAGAAACGCCACTTTGTGTAGGGTGTTTTTTGTGTAGGGTGTTTTGATTTCGGGGGTTCTTGGGTGGATCTTTTTAGGTTCCTTGTGGGTGCTCCTTGGGAGCTTAGGGTTTTATTCGGTGTATAGCCGCACTCTTTTATACTCCCTGTGTAATCGTGTGCGCCCTGTTGGGTTTTTGATATATACATATTTACCTATCAAAAAAAAAAAATACAACAGAAACTCCCAGTTAACATGGTCATAAGCTTTTTCCAAATCCAGCTTGCAAGTAACACCTGGTGCACCTGATCGCATACGACTATCCAAACATTCATTAGCAATGAGCACCGAGTCTAAAATTTGCCGACCACCAATGAAGGCATTTTGAGAGTTAGAGATGATCTTTCCTAATACATTTTTCATTCTAGTGGCTAGAACCTTGGAAAGAATTTTATACATCCCCCCCCCTCCCCCCCCCCACCAAGCTAATAGGCCAAAAATCCTTCGTCTCCACCGCATCCGCCTTTTTCGGAACCAAGGACACCAAAGTTACATTCAAACTCTTCACTAACTGCCGTCTTTGGTGGAATTCAGAAAAAAACAGCCATAACATCATGTTTCACAACAACCCAACAAAATTGAAAAAAAGCCATGGTGAACCCGTCCGGTCCCGGTGCCTTGTCACTCTCCATGCCTTTTACCACCTCCCAAACCTCCTTTTCCTCAAAATCTCTTTCTAACCAATTTTTCTCCTCATCAATGGACGAAAAAGTTTGATTGTCCATTCTAGGTCTCCAAGTACTTCGCTCCGAATATAAACTTCGATAGAATTGCACAATATGCTCTTTTATCTTGGTCGGATTATGGGACAAAGCATCATTGATACGTAATGCTTCCACACAATTATACCTATGATGGGAATTGGCCACCTTATGAAAAAACCGAGTGTTACTATCCCCCTCCTTCAGCCATAATGCTCTCGATTTTCGTCGCCAATGAATTTCCTTGCACAACAAGGTATTCTCCAGTTCTCTCGACATATCAGCCATTTTAGTCTTTTCTTCCTCTACTAGTCCCCTAATCTCTGTCAAAACATCTAGCTCCTGGATACCTTCCAACAACTCCTTTTTTTTCCTCCCAATATCACCAAATACCTCCTCGTTCCATTTTTTTCAAATCCAGTTTAAGGGATTTCAACTTATTAGCCAAAACAAAACTCGGTAAGCCATCAAACGTATACGAATCCCACCAAAACTTAACCTTGTCAACAAAGCCTTAATGCTTTAACCACATATTCTCAAATTTAAAGTACTTCCTATGACATAGCGGAAGACTAAGGTAACTAATCAAAGAGCAGCATCTTTGATTCTATAAGGAGAAGCGTCTTCGTCTTCTACCCAAAAAGATAAAAACAAGCCCACAGGCTAAAAGAAAGATAAAACTCCGCAGAGTATTTGAGAGATAATTCTTTGATTTGATGATAATTCAATTAGTTCTTACATAATAAGCTAGCCTATTTGTAGAAGAGAAATACTTGTAGAGAAAGTAAACCTACTTCTAGTAGAGAAAGTAAAAGCTAATCCTAATTGAGAAAGTCAATCTAATCCTAATAGGAAAGTAAACATAATCCTAGTAACAATAGTAAACCTAATCCTAATAAGGAAAGGAAAATAATCAAAGTAAATCTAACCTTATTAAGGAAAGGAAATAAAGTCCTAATAAAATAAAAATAAATCCTAATATAAAATTGACAATAAAAGGGAATCGTGACAATCTTTCCTTTCGTACTTCCATTGTCTGAGAATGGATAAAATTCTGATCAAGCGACGCTGCTCCAATATTATTTTTGATATTTTCCTTATTTTCGTTTTTATCGAAAATATAGATAAGTATCGTCCTACATCATCCTACCACCCCTAGAATCCCCACAATCTAGCAACAAAGGAAAGGGATCGGAAAGTAGTCGTTGGAGCCTGCTTTGTGACACTGTCAGATAGTGATCCTCCCAATTCGGTTAGAGTAAGAACCAGTCAATTCTTGACCCTACCAACGGAATATCCACCAAACCTTGTTCGGATATAAAATCCGAGAAATCCATCATGCCTGTAGAATAGTTTGATTCACTAGAACGCTCACTAGGAAAACGAGCTGTATTAAAATCCCCACCAATACACCATGGGACCTCCCACACACTCATCAAACCAACCAACTCGTCCCAAAGGATCCTCCCCTCCACATCATTATTTGGGCCATACACCCCGCCAAATGCCCATTCAAAATGGTCCTCCACATTTTGAAAAGAACAAGCCAATGTGTAACACCCCATACATTCCTCCTTTTTCTCAACCACCCTCCTATCCCACATCAACAAAATGCCCCCCGACGCCCCATTGGCCCCCTTATAAATCCAATCCACATATTGTCCTCCCCATAAACTTCGTACCATCTCCCGAGAAATTAAATCCATCTTAGTCTCGATCAGACATACTATCCGCTTTCCATTCTTTTAAGAGACCCCTAATCCGCAATCTTTTCTTGAAGGCATTCAATCCTCGCACATTCCATGCAATGATTTTTGGCTTCATAAACCACCATGTCGACCCCTTCATCTTCCCTTACCTCATTGGACTTCCGATAGGCCCCTATCATAATTTACGAAGCAATCTAATATCTTTAGCTCCCTACTTCCTCTGGGAGCACGAGCACTGGTGGAAATACCCCCCAAATCTATAACTGGATGCTTTCTAGCATCTTCAATATCCTTAAGTAACATCTCCATTTTATCCTCTTCCCCCTCACATGTCACTCCCACTTTGGGATAAAAATCTATACAACTATCAATTACCCAGCTATTGGAAACCTTGTCTAAAATTATCTCCTCCAAACCTGCTTCCCCATCCTCAAAATCACCCACCACCAAATTCCCCTCAGTTTCCACCACACATGGACCTAATCCAACCTCAGAAGAGGACCCTACCCCCTCAGAGAAGTCTGTCAGATGCTTCTGCACCACCCTAGAGGGCTGTCGCACCTCACCATTCTTTGCGGCTTCATCAGACTCTGTTGGAGAATGAGCGATCTCCGACGTATTATTCTGGCTTCTCTCCGAGCTATCCTCCACCACCAGATTTTGATCCAAACCCATCCTGGAATGCTGCCCCTCCGGAATTTCACCCATATCGGCTTCCTCAGGTGCTGTCAAAAGCGTGGAGAACACCTACCTCGCTTCCGGCGAACAACTCAGGCGAGCATGCTTCTCGCTGCTCCGACGACTCACTGGGCTCTGTTGCTTCTGCCCCATAGCCTGACCGGTCTCGTCAGATCCTACCGAAGCCTGCTCATCTTCCATCGAACTTCCCCGACAACTCACCGGAACTTTTCTATTGTTGTTTCCCATGGCATGTGCGACTTTGACTGGCTCAATCAATCTGTCTACCCCTTGGAAAACCTCCGACGCACTACTCCGGTTGTCCTCCAGTGATTTTTCAGTTGCTGATTGGCCAAGTCGCACCCTCTGCTTCACCCGCCATCTTTCCCCTATTTTAGGCTTCCTTCGATAGTATGTTCTCTTGTAATATTTGATGGGCTGCCTATAAGAAGGCCCACTATCACTAGACCGCTCCTGGATCCAAAGAATTGTATCATGCTTCTCTACAGGGCCCACTTGATTTGTAGCCCCACCCTTCTCACTTATAAAATCCACACAACCATCTAGGTCCATCACTTGATTGGGTTGAAAGTGGCCTGGCCCATCCTCCTTCCCCTTATTCCCCCAGTCCATCTCCAGCTTATAAACAGCTGGCTATTTCCTTTTGAAAGGAAATCAAAATCTCCTTCAAACCACGCGTAAAATCTTCCTTAGAATGAGGCTCCAGAATCTTCATTTGCTACATGGCGTCCCGAACATGATCGCCGTGGACTGTGCACCTTCCATAGCAAGTTTTGAAGTCCCCTCACAACCTGCTTTGGTTCCATCATCGACCATGAAATCCGGCGAACCTACCAACTCCTCTACATACGATCCCCCAGGTTGTACCTTCGCCAGTGGCTTCACCTTATGGACCCCACTCGTCTGACCTAACGGTTTCTTCCCCTCCACCACATCGGCAAACGTCCGCCCAAGAACCACCGCTTGTGTTTGTACTGGCGTCTTCTTCACATTTGCATCCCTCACTTGATGCAGATGCTTCACTAGCCGCCTCTTTTGCGAGATACAATGTCTCCAACCCTACCCTTCACGCCCCTCCAGGATTACAACAAAGTTGCGTCTCCCTCCATGGCCATATTCAGTTCTCTCCGTGAATTTCCCATGCTTGTTCAACCTTTTCTGTAGAAACATAACTGAGTCACCCATGCGATGATCTCTGCATGCACCAATTCCCGTCGCTTCTGACACCAACTCGTCCATCATCTTGAGTAACCATACCAATGTCGTTACTCCCATGATGACCGTACTTAAGTTCAATCTTCCCCATTTCGTCAACTTGATATTTGGACTCCCATCGCCTGAACGTAAGTCGTACTATTTTGATTCCACGTAAAAATATCCCACATAACCCATCGTAAAATAACAATTAGAGGAGAAGCCTCCGACGAGGACCAAAAGTTTCTCACGCGCCACCCACTCCCTCACTTATTGGTGAACATACTTAGGATGGTGTTGGAGAAGATTATTTCTAATTCACAAAATGCATTCATTTGAGGTTGGCAGATTCTAGATCTAGTTCTTAATGCCAATGAATGCTTTAATAGCAGGTTGAGATCTAGAGAATTGGGGGCTATTTGTAAAATGGACTTGGAAAAAGCTTGTGATCATGTTAATTAAGATTTCTTGCTATACACGTTGAGAAGGTGTGGGTTTGGAAGGAAATGGTGCTCATGGATAGCTAATTGTATTTCCTCGGTTTGTTTCTCAGTTTTGGTGAACGACTGTCCCAAAGGGTTCTTTAGCAACTCTCGTGGCTTGAGACAATGGGACCCTTTGTCATAGTGATGCCGGCGTTGGGTAGGAAAATTTCAGCTGTAGTGAGTGGAGGTTTTTTCGATCTTCTTTCGGGATAAGGAATGATATTTCCCATCTTCTATTTGCTGATAATATCTACTTTTTTGTGAGGCCGATCCAAATCATCTTCACAATATTTTTCCTTCCCCTCAAACTACCACCCTATTGACAATGTTCTCCTCGAACTATCAAAAATTGACAATGTTCCCCCCAAACAAAAAATACTAAAACTTCTAGAAAAAACCTAAAACTATATATATATATATATATATATAATCCAAGGGGTGGCCAAATTTAAAAATAAAACAAATTCCTCTATATAAGAAAAGAATTTACAGAATTTTTTTTTTTTTTTTTTGTAATTTTTTTAAAAATGAAAATTTGCATTGAAAAAAATTAAAATTTACATTTAAAAAAATCGTTTTTAAAAATTATAGAAAAATTCTTTTTTTTTTATAAATAATAAATCATTTTTGTTTTTTTTTTAAAAAAAAATTATTTTATTATTTTTTTCAAATTTATAGGGCTATTTTTGTCTTATTGAGAAATCTATAAGGGCATTTTTAACTCTTTGCTAGCCTTGGGAGGAACATTGACAATGATAATGGTTGGGTTGGCTGGAATTCTGGGTTGTGGGTTTGTGTCGATGCCCTTTAAGTATCTTGGTCTTCCGTTGGTGGCATCCTTTGAAGTCAAGCATGTATGGGACAGTGTTACTAAGAAGATAGAACTTTGATTGGCTAGTTGGAGAAGTTTGTATTTGTCTAAGGGTGGTAGGATTACCTTTATCAAGAGCACCCTATCCAACTTACCTGCGTACTTCATGTCTCTATTTCCTCATATTGCGAGTGTTGCAAACCGTATTGAGAAGCTCCAACGTGATTTCTTATGGGGGGCTTGGTGAATTTTTCAAATATCACCCAACAAGGTTTTGTATGCCGATCTCTGAGGGAGGGTTGAGCATTAGGAACCTGCTGAAGTTCAATTATGCTCTCTTAGGTAAATGGTTTTGGCGCTATGGGCTAGAGAGAGGCTTGGTGGAGAGTGGTGGTGAACTCTAAATATGGAGTGCATGGGGAGGGTGGTGTTCTAGTGAGTCTGTCGAAGCGTATGAGTGGGCTTGTGGAAGAATATTAGGAGGGGTTGCGAGAAGTTTTGTAGTCATACCAAATTTTAGGTGGCAGATGGCTCCTAAAGTTAGATTCTAGCATGATTTTTGGTGTGGGGATACAACCCTTAAGGAAGTCTTTCTAGCTTTTTTTGGTATTGCTTACGCAAAAGATGCTTTTGTTGCGAGTCACGTGGAATTTTTTGGTGTCATTCAATGGAACGTGAGTTTTGTTAGAGTGGCTCATGATTGGGAGGTGGAAGCCTTTTCCTCGTTCTTCAGTGTTGTACTTAGCGAGAATGAGATAGGATGGGGCCTACCATAGCTTGTCCTTTCCAAAAGAGGGTTGTTTCGTGTTATGGGTTGCCATAATGGTTTGTTTCTCTTTCCCTTGGAAAAGTGTTTGGCAAACTAAGGTCATAGCTAACTCGAATAGAAGGAAGAACTCTATAGGGTCTATTGTTGATAGGTAGTAGACTCTCTACGAATCAGGCAGTGATCAACAAGCACAGTGGCCAGTTCTATCAACAATTATATATCGAGCAGGGTAGTTGGAGGCCATTGGTGGATAGTCTTTCCTTTTATTCCATTTTGAAGACTGAGGCTAGTTGGTTTGAGAGTGATTTTGAGGAGATGAGGAAGGGTAGTGACAACTATAAATGGTGACAAGGCGTCGAGCCCTGATGGTTTCTCTATGGCATTCTTTCAAGCTTGCTCGGATGTTTTAAGAGTGGAGTTAATATAGGTTTTCAATGACTTCCATGCTAGAGGTAAGTTTGAAAGGAGCCTTCATGCTTTGTTTATTACTCTCATTCCAAAGATTACAGGGGCTTTGATCTCATGAATTTCTGCGCAATTAGTCTGGTGGGGGCTATCTACAAAATTATTGCTAAGATTATAGCAAACAGGCTTATGCGGGTGATGGAGAAGATGATCCCTAAGTCGTAGAATGCTTTCATAAGAGTTAGGCAGATTCTAGATCCTGTTCTTATTGCTAATGAATGTCTTGATAGTAGATTAAGTTCTAGTGAGCCAGGTGTTATTTTGAAAATGGATCTTGAAAAGGCTTATGATCATGTGAATTAGGACTTTCTAATTTATACGCTGAGGAGGTGTGGCTTTGGGGAGAAATAGTGTTCTTGGATAGCTCATGTATATCCTCAATGCGTTTCTCGGTTTTGGTGAATGGCACTCCAACAGGGTTCTTCAGTAGTTCCCGTGGTTTTAGACAAGGGGATACCTTATCCCCCTTATTGTTTGTTCTTGTGGAGGCTCTAGGTAGAATGATACCTGCTACTGTTAGTGGGGGGCTGTTGGGTGGTTTCTCATTGGGCAGTGTTGTTTTCTCTCATCTTCTGTTTGCTGATGATACCTTGATCTTTTATGGTCCTTTTCCAGCACATTTGCTTCATTGGCAGAGCTTATTCCTTTGCCTTGAAGGTACTATAGGCTTAAAGGTTAACTTGGCTAAGTTAGAATTGGTTTTTGGACCGCTGACTGGCTAGCACCCCTAGTGATTAGCTTCTCTGACTTCCTTTTTATGTTCTCTTCTTCTTTTTCTCCCTCTTAGTCGCTCTCTTGTATACTCCCTGTGTACTAGGGTTGCGCCCCTCTGCGCTTTGTTAATATATCTTTACTTATCAAAAAAAAGAATTGGTTCTTGTGGGGAATGTTGCATAGGTTGGAAGGCTTGCTGGAATCCTAGGTTCTTGAGTTTCCTCTCTTTGCTTTTTGTGTCCTTTTGTATACTTTATGTATGTTTGGGGCGCCTAGGCTTTATATAAAGCTTTCTTGATATTACCTATAAAAATAAAATAAATAAATAAACATATTTGGGACGACGTTATTGAGAAGATAAAGCTCCGGTTCGCTAGTTGGAAAAGGATATATTTGTCAAAGGGTGGCAGGGTTATCCTTATTAAGAGTACCCTCGCCAATTTGCCTACGTACTTCATGTCTCTCTTCCCCCTCTCGGAGAGTGTTGCTAACTGTATTGATGAGAAGCTCTGATGTGATTTTTTGTGGGGTGGGCTAGGTAAAGAGTTCAAATATCAGTTGGTGAGTTGATCCAAGGTTTGTTCACCAATCTTTGAGGGGGGGTTGGGTATTAGGAATTTGATGGTGTTCAATCGTGCCTCTTAGGTAAATGGTTGTGGCGCTATGGGCTTGAGAGAGAGGCTTGGTGGAGAGTAGCGCTGGACTCTAAATATGATAGTTCATTGGTTGGGTGGTGTTCTCTAAAGCCTGTTGAGATGTTTGGGGTGGGGTTATGTTAGAATTATCAGGAAATGGATGGGAGAAATTTTCGTGTCTTACTACATTTGAGGTAGGAGATGGATCGAGGATTAGCTTTTGGCATGATCGTTGGTGTGGGAATGTGGCTCTAAAGGTAGCTTTTCTAGTTTTATTTGGTATTGCTCGAGCTAAGGATGCCTTTGTTGTGGCTTACTTGGAGTTTTTGGGTGGTTTCAACTTGTGGAATTTGAGTTTTGTTAGAATTGGCACATGATTGGGAGGTGGATGTCTTTGCATCATTTCTCCAGGTATTGCACTTAGTTGGATTGAGAAGAGGAATTGAAGATTAGTTGTGATGGGTCCCCTCCAAAGGAGGATTGCTTAAAGTCAATACCTTCTATTGCTCACTGGCTTGTATTAAAGGTTGTTGTTTCCCTTGGAAGAGTGTGTGGCGGACTCATGTTCCTTTGAGGGCAGCCTTTTCTACGTGGTTGATGGCTCTAGGTAAGATCCTTAACTTGGATAATCTTAGGAGCGGCACATCATCGTGATGAACATGTCTCATGTGCATGAGGAATGAGGAGTCTATAGACTACCTTCTTCATTGTGACGTGGCTTTTGCCATTAGGATTGCCTTTTTCAGTTGTTTTGGGTTGTCCTGGGTCATGCCTTGACATGTAGACGATTTGTATGCCTATTGGTGGACTTCTGGTAGTCCGCGGAGTGTTGTAGTGTGAAAAATGGTGCCTGCGTGCCTTTTTTGGTGTTTATGGAGGGAAATGAATGATAGAAGTTTTGAGGACTCGTAGAGGAGGTTGGAGGAGATTTTAGCTTTATTCTACAAAACTTTGTATCTGTGGACAGTTGTGTATGTGTCTCCTCTAACGATTAGTTATAGTGATTTCTTTGTTCATTTTGCTACTTCTAGTTGGGTGTTTCCTTTTGTATGCTACTTGTGTACTTAAGGCTTCTTACGCTTTTAATGATATTTGTCAATTTCTTATTTTTTTTTTTTTTAAAAAAAAAAAATGGCTCCACTGAGAGTGGCCTTTTTTGGTTGGTCGGCGGTTCTTAGAAAAATTCTTACCATGAACAATCTTTGGATGCGGTGCGTCAATATGGTTGATTGGAGTTGTATGTGTATAATGTATGGGAATCTATGGATCTTCTTTTGCTTCATTGTTAGGTTGCTTGTGCCATTTGAAATGTTTTCTTCGGTCGATTTGGGTTGTCTTGGGTTATGCTTAGATGAGAAGTCAATTTGTATGCTTATTGGTGGAGTGTTGGCAATACTCGGAGTGTTGTGTGAAAGATGGTGTCTTTGTGCCTTTTGTGGTGTCTATGAAAGGAAATGAATGATAGAAGTTTTGAGGACCGTGAGAAGACTTTGGAGGAGATGAAGTCTTTATTTTTCAACACATTGTATGTAACAACCTAAGGAAAAATGCTAGCTATATCTGCGCTATCACCTCAAAATAACTAGTCAATTGGAGCTTCCCTAAAATTCCTTATAAAGTTCAGTTTCTCCTTGTAACTAGGTAATGTAGAACTTAGCACTCATGATTATCTTTATAAACTACTGACTCTATGTGGGCTACTCTTTATCTTCCCAATATGGGATTGAGGTGCTACAAACTTTTCCTATTAAACTATTGACGTCCTCATCAAACCATGGTGTAGGACGATATTTACCTTTATTTTCGGTAAAAACGAAAATAAAGAAAATATCAAAAATAATATTGGAGCAGCGCTACTTGATCAAAATTTTACTCGCTTTCAGACAATGGAAGTACAAAAGGAAAGATTGTCACGATTCCCGCTGATTGTCAATTTTATATTAGGATTTTATTTTATTTTATTAGGATTTTATTTCCTTTCCTTGATAGGATTAGATTTGCTTTAATTATTTTCCTTTCCTTATTAGGATTAGGTTTACTATTGTTATTAGGATTATGTTTACTTTCTTACTAGGATTAGATTTACTTTTTCTACTAGGATTAGATTTACTTTCTCTACTAGAAGTAGGTTTACTTTCTCTACAAGTACTTCTCTTCTATAAATAGGCTTACTTATTTTGTAAAACGGAACTCATTAAATTATTATCAAATCAGAGAATTATTTCTCAAATACTCTGCAGAGTTTTATCTTTCTTTTAGCCTGGGGGCTTGTTTTTATCTTTTTGGGTAGAAGACGAAGATGCTTCTCCTTGCAGAATCAAAGACGCTGCTCTTTGATTAGTTACCTTAGTCTTCCGCTACGTTAGTTGGTATCAGAGCAGGCTTTATCTTGATCATAGCCAATCAGTGCAACGGTGACAAACTTCTCCAACAACGCCGCTTGTAGGGGAGGGACTCTTTCAAGAGCCAAATTCATGGGGTATTCGAACCCGGCATTATCCGGATTCGATGGCCAACTTATACTACAACAACGTCTATAATGATGCCGTTCGTGAGAGAGAAGTTGTTTCAAGATCCGACTACCAGCAATACATTAAGCGATCAGAGGCTCCTTGGAGAACCAAATTCCAAGAGTTCAAGTAGACTATGCACGCTATGCAACAGGAGATGCGCCAGATGCGGGAGATGTTGGAACGCATGCATATGGGTTCCCATTGGAATCATAGGGACAATGATGCTAAAGATGACTATGGGATCCGAGTCAAACCCGTTCACTATCCTTATGTTGACAGATTTCTTGACAATCACGTAAGCCATAGTCGACATGTCCGTAACCGTATTCATAAATTTACAAATAGGCACTCTGTCTATGAAGAGAATATTAATTATGGTGAAAATGATGTTGAGGCTGTTAATTTGGAGATGTCGGAAAATATCAAAAATAATATTGGAGCAGCGCCGCTGATCAGAATTTTACTTGCTTTCAGACAATGGAAATACAAAAGAAAAGACTGTCACGATTCCCGCTAATTGTCAATTTTATATTAGGACTTTATTTCCTTTCCTTAATAGGGTTAGATTTACTTTAATTATTTTCCTTTCCTTATTAGAATTAGGTTTACTATTGTTATTAGGATTATGTTTACTTTCCTACTAGGATTAGATTTACTTTCTCTACTAAGATTAGATTTACTTTCTCTACTAGAAGTAGGTTTACTTTCTCTACAAATATTTCTCTTCTATAAATAGGCTTGTCTATTTTGTAAAACGGAACTCATTGAATTATTATCAAATCATGGCCATGCACTGTTCCACATGGCCTAGAGTTACTAAATGGCTCTGATATCATTTATAATAACTTAGGAAAGAGTGGTAGCCATATTTGCTCTGTCACCCTAAAATGACTAGTTAATTTGGAGCTTCTCTACAATTCTTTATAAAGCCAAGTTTCTCATAGTAACTAGGTGATGCGAGACTTAGCACTCATGGGGATCTTTGTAAACCACCAACTTTTTGTGGGCTACTCCTCGTCTTCCCAATATGGAATCAAGGTGTTACATTGTATTTTTGGACAACTGATTTTGTTTTTTCTTTGGTGATTAGTTATTATGGATTTTTCTTTTTTTCTTTTTTTGCCTTTACTAGCTAGATAGCTTCTCTTCTATACTTTCTGTGTACCTAGGAGCATCTTACACTTTTAATAATATCTCGATTACTTATTCAAATTTAATTTTTTTTTTTATTTATTTTTTTTTTTTAAGTTTTTGGTTATGAGGCATTAAAAAGTTCCTAAGATAATCAATTCCCTTAAAGGAGTTTTGGGGGAATCAAAATCTCTAGGAAAGCTACTTTTATGTTTGGATATGTTAGGAAGATTAACAGTTGGAGGAGTCATCTGGAAAGACTATATAGCATGTTGGGACACCACTCAACCCAAAAACGAAAGCTTATCGGTTTGGATCTAATTGTGCTCTATCAACCACTCACACTTGTGATATTTTACCAATGTTGGACTTAATCTTTTTACAAACTTGTATGTTCAACATTCTCTCTCTCATGTGAGTCCACCACATCGCTATTCCCTTGAACAAAAGCTTTATTAATCTAATGGGTTGTCTTTGGGACCACTTGTGTGCATACCACCATCGGTTTTGATGCCACATGTTAGGGAGATTTGTTAAAGTAAAGATTAAGAGCATCTCCAACAGCCCTTCTAACTTAGCTTTTTAGTTAAATTTAGAATTTTCCTTCCTCCAGCGGCACATGTAAAGTAGCAATTTTCTCTACATGTGCTACAGTGAACTTTCATATTTGAAAGTTTATTGTAGCACCTGTTAGCAATATTTTATGATTCCCAAACATCTCTTTTTCTTATTTTATTATTCTTTCTCTCCCCTTCTTTTCCTTCTTTCACTGGTTCTCTCCCCTAAAGTTCTTATATTTCTCCATGATCACCCGCAAAATCCTACCGAAAGTACTGGAAAATCTCAAAGAAATCCACTTCCTTGTATTTGGGATTCTATTTGTCCATGATCAGACAAAAACCATTGCTGCAGTGATGAAATCCATTCCGGTACCAAGTGTGCGCTGCAAAATCAAAACCCATTCCTGTACAAAATCGACGAACATGGAAAAATCGAGGAAGTCGAAACCCATTCGTGCAGATACTTGGAAAAATCGAAGATTATTCTGCAAAATCAAAACCCATTCTTTCAGGGAGTAGTATAGGATCAAAGAAAATGAAAAAATCTACGAAACTGGAACCCATTCTATGCAAAGAATAACCCAAAACTCACAAACAACAAAAACCCACGAACGAAAGCTCCAAAGAGGGAGAGACTTCTTGGTGAAAGTGGGTTGGATTTCTTAAAAAGATCATCGCAAGAGCAATTACTGGCGTTTCAGAGAGAAGAGGAAGAGAAGAGGAATTTTGCTATGTGGGTGAGAGAGATGGGGAAGAAAATGGAAAGATAAAAAAAATAATAAAATAATATTGAAAAATGATATTTAATTAGAAGAAACGGTTAAAATAGATGTTCTGCTAGAGCGCATAATGAAAAACTAGTAGTTAAAATGAAAAAAGTTGTATTTTGAGTAGCTAAACTAAAAGACCTTGTTGGAGATGCTCTAAGTAATTAAATTTACCTCTTCCTATCAGTTTAAGTTTTTAAGACAATTGGTAATTTAACATGGTATCAAAGCAGAGGTCCTAGTTCGAACCCTGACTCCGTCAAATCACCCTCCATTTAAATTAAATATTTCACGTGTTGGGTCTCACCTATTAAAAAGGAGTTTGAGCACACCCGTGAGGAAGAGTGTTAAGGTAATGATTAAGTAATTAAATTTACCTCTTTCTATCAGTTTAAGCTTTTAGGATAAGTGGTAATTTAAAAAGATTAATACCTTAATGAGTCTTCTAGGGAGACTATAATTATAGCATGTTAGGACACAACTTAATCTAAAAGCTTAAGTAATGAGTTTGACTCTAATTATGATATATTAACTATTCACACTTATAATATCTTTCCAATGTGAGACTCAACTTTTTTAGACTCACATGTATATTCAACAAGATAATTGCGTTGAATAGGGGAAAAAAAAAAAGAAAAAAAAAAAAAGGATAGTTGCTTTAGTGAGGATTTTCGCTATATGGATGATAGAATCAAAAGCAATGTTATTTTGGTGACTTGGTGTCGCATGCGAGTGTGGTGGCGAGCTTCTCGATCACCTGTTGCTTCTTTACTTTGGGCCTAATATGCCTCAAAAAGTGGTCTATGCGTACTAGTTAAAGAGGATTGTTTGGGCAGAATGAAAGCAGTTGCATTTGGAAAATTGACCCTCTTTGGCTTATATAGACGCAGCCAAGAGGAATAATTGCTCTTTCAATTGTGCCAAGATGCCTACTTTTAAGTTTTAAATCTTTATTCCGGCCATCCTTATATGAGTAGTCTATTGCGTCTATCAATGCTTCATCTTTTTTCTTCTTTATTTTTGCCTTTTGTAGATTCTGTAGATATTTAAACCTAGTTCTCTAATTATATGGGGGAATTTTATTTATAAAGGATGTACACATGAGGTTTCTCCTCTTTTTAAAAACATTTTACATTATTCAACAGTCTTTTGGATGGATAAACACAAGTTACACAGAATTAAACATGGGACCTATTACTTATGGGATGAGGAAATGTCATTTGATCCAAGGACTGTTTGCTTATGCCAAAAAAAAAAAAAAACAGAATATTTATCAAAAAATTCTCTTGAAAAAAGGAAAATGATCATTCATGTGTTACTTGGTTCCATCTTCTTACCTTTCATCTTATGATTTGCAGATAATTCATGGCCTGGTGGAAAGAATCATGCAAGTGATTGGGCTTGTTCCACCTGATGACATTACAACATACTATCTAAAGCCTTCAAATGTAAGGATTTCTCTTCCCCTCCTGCCCACTGCAGTTTATTTGCTATGTATTAGTACTTGGTGATGACATACCTCTGTCTTGATATCTCTTGAAGGAACCTGAGTTTCTTCGGGGCACACAAGCTAGCATCGTTTACAAAGGGAAGCAAGTAGGAACTTCTGGAATTGTGCACCCTGAGGTAATTATTATTCCTTAAATACTCGTTTCAAGGATTATATAATATGTTTTAATTGCTATGTAATTCTGCCTTGACTAGTAGCTTAAGAGCATGCTTTGAGAGTTGTGGATGTGCTCTTGGTTTGTTAAATCTTGAACACGTGCACTGTATTGTAGTTTCATGATAAAGTGTTTGCCCCTTCTCACATGAATTTATTGAAATGTGATTGCCATGTGATCATGTACAGTTCGATTGCTTTGTGTCTGGTAAAACTTATTGCACCCATTTCCACAGTGGACTTGCCTGTGCGGGTGAATGTTCTGCTTGAATATTACCTTTGACATTAGTTCAGCAGTAGCTGCGTGATGTATGACTTTATTGGCAATATGTCCTCAATATATCTATGAAGGTTATAATCATCTCTTTTGGTTCCCCCCACCCAAGCAGTCTGCATGATCAGTTTCAACTGGCTTTATGGAGAAATTTTAAACAGAACCAATGTAATCAGTTTGAAAAATTTCCCAACTGAAACGGACAAATACCCTAGAAACCAAATTAATTGATTTGAAGAAGTTTCAAATTGGTTTTAGTCAGTTTTGTTTCCTGATGAACTCTTAAGATTTGAAGAATTTTTCCCAATTTAGTTATGTAATGGGGGAACTTGGATTTATGTTGGTTAGATTTGTGGGTGCATGTGCTTTGTTATATATAAATCTGACATATAGCATTGCAACCTATGAACTTTTCTATCTACTATACAGGGGGATTCAATTCTATTGTCTTTAGTCTTGTAAGCGTATAAACTGTACGCTGAACCTATCTCATTGGTTTTTCATTTTACTCAACTGGGGACGGAAGTGATCTATGATGTACACAAACTGAAACTGACAATTCAGTTTTGTTCGGTCAATTTATTCAGTTCAATCGGTCTTCTGAACACCCTTAGCCTTGCCCTCTCACCCACTTCTTTCCTTTAAAATTTGTAATATTTCTCTTTGCAGGCATGCAAGTCGTGTTGTACGATGCATTGCATGTTTTTACATTTGCATCAGGACATTATCTTGTGCTACTTGAATTAAAGATTTCATGCATGTGTTGTATCAAGTCAAGTTTGGGACATCTTTAGATGGACAATCAACTTATTTGATAATATGTTATGTGGCTTCAGGTCTTGAGCAAATTTGACATTCCGGATCCTTGCTCCTATTTTGAACTCAACATTCAGTGCTTTTTGTAGGATTTGGTTCATAACAGAAGACGTAAGTTTCTTCGATCGTTTCTTCCATATGTTCTAAAACAAATTTGAACGGTTATCATTTTTCCTTTTTCTGAATTATTTAGTAAATTTGATTGTTTGCATTGATTTGTGTTATTCAATAACCACAGGCACATCATTGGCCTTTCTTCCAATGCTAACTCATTTAGCAGCTCTAACTGCTACATCAACATCATTGGCATCCGTAAGCAAAATACTCGCTGCTGTTGACTTTGGAGCCATGCTAGTTGTATGGAATAATATGATTTCAGTTGCCCAAGATGGGGTGATATAGTATAATTTAGATTGGCAGGCATATCAAAAGGATATTCTGTTTTTGTTTTTTGGTCTTTGAATTTCCGCCAAACGTATATGATTTTGGTAGATGTTTTTGTTGAGTGAAGCTTCTATTTTCCAGATTCCAGATAAAGGGCATGGAAAATCAGGGAGGATTGCTTGAATTGTTGTAATTATGCAATATCTTCAAAATTTGGGTATTAGAATATAGAAGTTGCAGGGCACGATGTGTTCAGATGTAGACCCTGTTGTGTGGTTGAAAGAAACCAAAGTAAAAGCTTCAATTATTTCCTCCCCTTGTTGCATAATTTATTTATTTATTTTTCTAATAATGTAAACTTAAGAAACAAACAGAGCACCAATGCACGAAAGCGTGGAGATTTTGGGCGTGATGCTCCAGGAGTCTCCTTTTAAAATGATATTTTGTCCAAACTAAGATTTAGCACCTGGGGGCTGGGGTACATGGTTAGAAAGGGTAGATTTCATTTCGCTAACAGAAAAGTTGGCAGAGCATATTTTACTCTCCAAACTTTAAAAAATTAGATATGTTACGTACTGGGTCACCAATAATGAAAAGCCCCTAGATCTAGAGGTAAGAGTGATTGAGAGAAATTATAATAGATTTTTATTATTATTATCAATTTTGTACCATATGATCACTCAAAAGCATATTAACACCAAGAGCATTATAAGCATTATTCTTAAACTCATAAACTCCCCATTTTAGATGTACCAACACTTTGAACATCATAAATAATAACGCTACTACATTAAACATTGGATCCAAATGATCTTAAACTATAATAAATGCCACAATACATTCCTAACTCAAAAGTGTCTGAGGTTTTTGTTAGGTTTTAGTTTGGCCTAATTTAATGAAATACTTTGTAATTATTCTATTTTTAAAACTTTGTGAAGTAGGAGTTAGGTTTTTAGGGGTTTTGAAAGTGTTCCCTGTTTTCTCACCAAAACCCTAGTCAGGACGAGCTCGAGACGGCACTTAACAAAGTGCTCTCTGTTTTATTGTCATGAACCCCGCCAAGACGGGCATGTAACGGGACTGAACTTGAAAGTTACTGTTTTCTTGTCAGAAGTTGCGTCAGGATGGGCATATAATAGGAGGTTACTGTTTCCTCGTTAAAATGTGCATCAGGATGGGGATGTAACGGGAGGCTATTATTTTCTCGTCAAAAGTCACGTCAAAATGGGCATGTAATTTGAACAATGTTGGACTCCTTGTTTTCTCTTCAAATGGAGCGTCATGACGGGACATGTGATGGGGATGAGACACTTGTTTTTCCCATCATGACGACGCTCCTTTCTAGTTAGACGTGGATTTTCCAGATTTGAAAATCTGTGAAGATTTGTTCATCTTGTCTTAACGAGAAATGAGTCTCATTAGAACATGAAGAGTAAAATGTCTTCCTTGATTTTTCTGTCATTGTTCACTGCAAACTTTTTGGGAGAATTTTCTCTGTGCAAGTCTCAAAAGTTCTCTTCGAACTTTGCATCTTGGGAGTTGTTTGTTCAAGAGAGGACGTGATAAAACTTCGGACTATCCTTTGATCTTGATTGATTGTTGTTCGTTTTCATTCTAGTACAAAAATATTGTTGTTTGGTCACTTGGTGAAATAAGTCTACTGAATGGTTTGTGATGCACTCCATGAAGATGGCCTGGATGGTGACAAGCTAGGAGCTTATTGTTCTTACAAAGTCTAGAGGTCCTCCAGGGTTATGAGTATCGTCTAGTCTGTAATTCTGAATCTTTATATAGTGATTTCCCGGGTTTGGCTGCCCCAGAATTGTTTTTAACCTTTGATTGGTTCAAAGAGTTTTTCACTTCGTAAACAAACTTTGTGTTGTGTTTTTATGGTGTTTTTTTTTTTTTTTTTTTCTATGTGCATGCTTTATTTTATCACATGGCTTAGTTCCATAATGTTTATTTGTTGATTAGAGGTAGAACACGATCCTCGTATTCTTTCAATTTTAATCCTCAAGACATAATACATACAGATCATAATCTAACAACATAAGAAGCTATAAATTTAAAGTAACTGTGCTTAAATTTGAGAGTCCAACTTTTTAAAATTATACATCATACTAAACTATAAGCACCAGTTACAAATACACTGCATCTAGAGCAAAATCTCAAGGGCCTGTAAAAAGATTTATAGGTGAAAGGGATGAGTTCTATAACTCAGTAAATCATATGTTAGAAGACATTTACTTGAAGAATTTATGTATTACTAGTCATAATAATTCATGCAAAACAATTCTTTGGAAATTGCAATCAATGAAGTGTAAGCATAACTATAAATCATTTGAGACTTGCAAATCAATTTAGGCTTACAAATTAATCAAAGATTTCCTTTTGTTTTTCATGAACTTTATTTTCGTATGGAACAAGTTTACCTCTTGGGCCACTATTGCATTTCTTAAACCATGAGTGGCGCACGTTGGCTTGTCCTGAATGATCCTATAGACTCATCATGTCCTCAAAAGGGAGACCCAAGTCTACGATGGGGATCTTCCCTGATCGGAGGACCATGACCGTGGAAAAATAAAAAGCTTGACTCTAGGATGATAAAAATAAAAAGCTTAAAACCTCTCATTCTTACTACTTTTCAATATGAAAAAGGAAAAAAAAAATGAAAAGGTCATCTTATTCAAAACCTCAATTATGAACCTCCTTCTCTCCTACTTCACTCCTCGGAACATTTCATTCTTATACTTATAGAGAGAGAGAGAGGCGCTTTCACATCTTTTTAACTCAAAATGATTGGGAAGAAGAAAGGTTTTTTTTTTTTTTTAAGCGTACTCCAGGGAACAAATCCAATGGAGACAGTGTTGGGTAGCTCAGAGGATTAGACCACGTGACTACGAACTATAGTGTCGAGGGTTTGAATCTGTCCTCACCCACAACCAGCCAAAAAGGGAAGGGCCTTTCCCCCAGGGATAGGAAAATCATGATCAGGATAGCGGGCCCAAAGCTATGGAACTTGGGTGTGGGTCTTTTGTCGAAATGTAATGGCCTTACTGTCCAGACTGTCATCATGGGTGTACATTCAGGAGAAGGCCACCAGGCCGATAGCCCACACCTTCATGTATTTGTCCTTAACTATGGTTTCCCATGCTATCTATAAACTATATGAGTCAAGTGATCCAGTACAGGCCATAGACATGTCATTATGGTGATATGGGATTAAACTTATAGACAATGTACACATGCAAGCAAAATACCATGTCAACTTTAAGTATTCTAAGTGTGACCTTCTTGTTAACAACATTTGTGAGAGTTTCAATTCCTACATTCTTAAACCTCGTGACAAACCCATATTAACAATGCTTAAGATAATAAGGAAAAAACTAATGACGAGGTACCAGGGCTGGAAAGTTATGTCCTAAGATGGTCAAGAAAATGGAGGAATTAGGCTAGAGGCATCAGATTGTGTTGCATTATATGCTGGGGAGGCAATGTTTGAGGTTACTTGTCCTACTAGGAAACAGTTTGTGGTGGACTAGAGAAGTATGTTATGTGGTTGTAGGCAATGGGAGATGATCGGCATCCCATGAGATAAGAGCCGAATGTTGCACATTCAAGCTCCTTGACTCACATATGTTAATTCCTTAGCATTGTTATTTGTTTGATTTTGTGTTGTTTTAGTGTTTTCAGGTTTTTAATAAAGACACAAGAAATACAATTGATTTTGAACTTAAAGAACACTTTGAGAAGACCTAGCACACGTCTCAGTATTTTTACCATAACTTTTTGCTCGACTATTGGATTGAGGTGAACCTAAAGGGAGTGAAAAACTACTCAAAATACTACTATTCATTGTGAAATACAAATTTCCTCATTCAGACGTTTGCTATGCCAAAATCGTCCCGCAAGATAAGAGCGCAAATCAGCCAATGTGCATAGGAGTGCTTGAGCGCACCACAAGTGCGTCACATGTGGGTTCGAGCGCACCCCCGCCTACGTACATAGATGGGCTCAAGCACACTTGTGCTGAAAAGTCCAGAAAATGTTGAAATTGATATGGAAAGCTTTTTTAGGTCTCCTAATCCGATTGGGAGATTGAATTACGATTTTTCTAGGATTCTTAGGGCTTCTAGGGTTTGTTTTACTCCCTATAAATAGGCCTCTAAGCCTTGAAGAGATGTGTGTTTAGGTTTAGAGAGAAAATATCTTCTTGGAGGCTTGGAGAGTTGAAAAGAAGAGGAGCATGGCAGGAGACCATCTTAACACCAGGATGAGCAACTAATTTGTAATAGGACATTGGTGTAGCCCTTTCCAAGTAACCATGGTTTAATTGTATTTTAATTTAGGTTTTTCTATATAAGTGATGGTTGTATAATTGTGAAAATTGATCTTAATGTTTATATTCAATCATTATGAAATTCTTATTGTCTTATAAAGTCTTTTATATTGATTGAACTCAATCTTTCATATTTTATGTGATTATATGAATGATTGTTATACGACGGTTTTAACTGACGCATGATCAAGAGAGTTAGATAGGCCATGCCTAGGGAGATGGATTGTACTACACCCTACCTTAGTGTAATTTAAGTAGATAGTTCGTGCCAATCGAAAATGGGTTATACTATTCCCTTGATTGTGTGTAGCCTATTAATGAATTAGATCATCCATACTTAGGGAAGATGGATCGTACCGCATCTTAGTAATTAGGTAGACGGTTTGTGCCAACCGAAGATGGATTATACTTATTTCTTAATGATGGTATTTTCTTGACTACTCGAGCGAGACGAGCCCTATATCATGCATAATATGAATTTTCCTTATTAATTTATGATTGACCATTGTTATGTGGTTAGTGGTGAAATTATGAATTTTCCTTATTAATTTATGATTGACCATTGTTATGTGGTTAGTGGTGAAATCAACCCCCTATTCTATCTCTAATACTATTTATCTTTACTTTTACTTTTATGCATTTAGTTTAAAAACAAAACAAATCAATCATCTTTTAAATTGAGTTATATTTAATCTTGAAAAGCTTGATAATAACACCCACGCAGTCCTTGAGGTTCAACACCCTCTATATAGTCCTATCTCATAAGAATTCGTTCTATTGCGAGTGGTTATTTTTATTATTGATATTTTTAGACACAAAAAGACCATCAATTTTTGGCGCCGTCGTGAGGCCTGCAAACAGTTACGTTATTAAGTTTTAAAGATTAAATTTTGCTTAATTATTTCCTGTTTTCCTTTTTTTATTATTATTTTATTTTATGTTTCTTTATATTTTTCGTTTTGGTGTTTTTTGGATTTTTTCTGTTCCAGGTCCGTAGCTCTGCTGCCCTTCTAGCACCCTTGCGCTCCTGCCCAGCCAGCTAGTGCTCAAGCCCAACATCAACAGTGCGCTCGAGCGCACCATTTAGTGCGATCAAGCACACCTACGCACCCTACCAGACTCCAACAAGTTGCACGCGAGCGCATCAACCCTACCCCCCAACATCTGTCGGCAGTGCGCTCAAGCGCACCCTCATGTGAGATCAAGCACACCTACGGCACAGTGCTTGATTCAAGCTCTGAATTTCCAACACACCTGTGTTTGTGATTTTTTTTTTTTCATTTTTATTTTCTTTTGTTATTTTCTTTTATTTTATTTTTGTTAGTTTAGTTCATGTGGGGAGGCATTTCAACACCCCATGTACCATGTTCATATTGCTATAGTTCTTATCACCATGTTAGATATTGTCCTAACACTGGACAGTTTTCTAACCATTCTTATGAGCATATTGTTAGGTTCTAGGTTGGCCTAATTCAATGACTTATCTTGTAATGTTCTTGTTGTTGCTATCTTTGTTTGAGTGTTTAAAACTTTTGGTAATAGTGTTTAGGTTCTCATAGCATGGTTGAAGAAGTCTCTGTTTTTCCCATCAGAAGGCCCGTTAAAATGAGACATGTAACCGGGAGTTACTGGTTTCCGTCAGGAGTGCCATCAGGACGAGGCATGTAATGGGGAGTTACTGTTTTCTCGTCATGAGCTGCGTCAGAACGAGGATGTGACAGGAGTGAAGTTCAAGCTACTCTTTTCTCGTTAGGAACCCCGTTAGAACAAGACATGTAACGAGACCATAGCCGAAGCTGCTGTTTTCTTGTCAAAGGCTGCATTAAGACAAGGAAAGTAACGGAGAGGAGACATTTGTTCTTCACGTCAGGACGGGACCGCCTTTACATCATACAGAGAAAGTGTCCTGTTAAGACGTGATGACAAAAATGTTTCATTATAAAAGGATTTCTGTCATTGTTCATTCTTCAGACTTTGGAAATATTTTTTTGAGCTCCTTTCACTGAAGTCTCGATTTTTCTCCATGGGAGCTGTGTCTCAGTGGTGTCGTTTTATTCAAGAGGAGACGTGTTATAGCTTGGAGCGGCTCTTTTCTCTTGATTGGCGTGTTTCCTTGTTCGTTCGTCTACTTAAAGATTGCTACTTGGATGCTTGGTGAAGGAAGTCTACCGAATGATCGGTAAGGAAAGTCACTGCTTGAAGATAGTCACGATGGAGACAAGCTAAAAAGCTTGTTATTCTTACTAAGTTTAGAGGTCCTCAAGTGAGTGAGTATCGTCTATTTTGTAACTATGAATCTTTATTTAGTGATTTCTTGGGCTTGGCTACTCAGAGTGGTTTTTACCTTGAGGTGCTCAAGGGTTTTCCACTTCGTAAACAAATCTTGTGTTATGGTTGTGTTGTTCTATTTAGGGTAAATATATCATAAGTCCTTGAGTTAACGCACCAAAATTTTTATCTCCCTAAGTTTTCTTCTTTTTCGAAAATTTACTCCATGGGTCAATCGAAATGCCAAGAAAATCTCTATAGTCAAAATTTTTTAACTGGCGTTAGATTGGTTGAAACGCACTGTTTTACCACGTCAACATATTACTTTTTTATTAATTTAATTTAAAAATTAATTCTAAAAATAAAAATTAATTAATTAATTAAAAAAAATTGACCCACCCCTGGCCACCCCTAGATGGTTCGCAGGCCACCCCAAACCACCTAAGGGTGGCTTATGAGCCACCCCATGGGTGGTTTGTGGGCCACCCCTAAACCCTAGGGGTGGCTCGTAGCCACCCTTTGGGTGGTTTGGGGTGGCTTGCAAGGGGTGGCCGCAAGCCACCCCATAGGTGGTTTTGGGTGACCCGTAGGCCACCCCTAAACCACATGGATGGCTTGCAGCCACCCCAAAGCATCGATGGGGCGGCCGAGAGCCACGCCATGGGTGGTTTGGGGTGGCCTAAACCCTAAGCGTGGCTCGCAACCACCCATAGGGTGGCCGTGAGTCACCCCTAGGGCTTAGGGGTGGCCTGCAGGCCACCCTTTAGGTGGCAGGCCGCCCCAAACAACTGATAGGGTGGCCGCGAGCCACCCCTAGGTGGTTTGGGGTGGCCAGAAGCCATTCAAAGGGTGGGCAAACCACGCCTGGGGTGGCTTCCGGCCACCCCATAATGGTTGGGGGTGGTTAGGAGTGGCTTCTGGCCACCCTTTCAATTCTTTTTAAAAAAATTTTAAATTAAATTAATAAAAACTTATTATGATGACATGGCAAAATGGTGCGTTTCAACCAATCTAACAGTAGTTAAAAAATTTTGATGGTAGGGATTTTCTTGGCATTTTGATTGACCCAGTGAGTAAATTTTCGAAAAAAAAAAAAAAAAAAAAAAACTCAAGGAGAATTTAATTTTGGCGCATTGACCCAAGGACTTAAAATATATTTATTTCCACTGTGCATCTTTTGTATTTGATTATATGGCTTAGTCTCTTATTTTGAAATATTTGGTTGCTAGAGGTAGAACATGATCCTAGTAAAATTTCAATTGGTATCAGAGCGGGTTCACTTAGTTTAGACTCACGTCTAGAGCGTGTTCATTGACCTCGTCGTTATGGAGCCAAATACTCCTTTTTTCTAATGCTCCTCCCATCTTCAATGGGAATAATTATGCTCATTGGAAGGTTCGTATGAAAGCATACTTGAAATGGCTAAATGACAATATATGGCTCACGGTCGAAAAGGAATTTGATTGGCCGGATGGTGATTTTGACAAATGGAGTAACGGAGACACGATGAAGAGCAACTGGAATAATCATGGGTTAAGTTGCATTTTCAACTGCATGTTGTCAGATGAGTTTTGACGGATTACTCTTTGTGAGACCTCGAAAGAGGCATGGGATATTCTTGAGAAGACCCATGAAGGATCAAAAGGAGTGAGGAAGGCCAAACTTCAAATATTGACCTCTCGATTTAAGACCGTGAACATGAAGGAAGATGAAACATTTGGTGAATTCTACACCAAATTAAGTGAGATTATGAACTCCATGAGAGGGCTTTGTGAGAAAGTGTCTGAAGTTAAAGTGATTGAAAAAAATTCTTCGATCACTACCTTCTCATTTTGATCCTAAAATTACTGTTGTTGAGGAAAGTAAGGATGTGGAATCATTGGATGTTGATGAATTGGTAGGTTCTCTCATCACCTATGAGAGCAGGAGATTCTCTCCCAAAGCCAAAAGCATAGCAATAAAAACCACCAAGATGGAAAAGGAAATGGTTCATGAAAAATCAAGTGATGATGAGTCATCTGACTCAAAACCTATAGCCATGCTTACTAGAAATTTCCAGAAATATTTGAAGAATAATAAACAAACTAGAATAAGATCTTCGAAGTGGCCTGACAAAGGAGAATCTCAAGAGGGTCTAAGAGATAAATCCCACCAAGACAAGAAAACTAAGTTTCCTCAATGCTATGAGAGTCAAGGATTTGGTCACATTAGGACTGATTGTGGGAACCTGAAGAATGCTAGAACAAATGCCTTGAATGCATCCTTGAGTGATGAATCTGAGTCAAATGACTCTGATGATCAAAAAGGGAAGAAAGTTGTCTGCATGGCATTTCCTGCTACCATTCAAGGTTTTAGTGACTCCCTTTCAGCTGAGTGAGATGGCAAATCTTATGATCATACAAACATGGCGAATCTACTAGATACTACAAAAGATGTCTTACTTCTTGATCCTTATAGAAAAAGCCGGGGTCTATGCATTGCAGTAAAAGGTGAAACACCTAAGGGATTGATACCGTTTCGAATAAATGACTTGGACAATTGGGGAGAAATGGGTGTGTGCTCAAGAATCAGGGAAGAAGGGTTTAACTTCTGTATAAAGTGACAATTCCCTGCATAACATCTTGACACATGAGGTTTGAATTGCATATCCTCTGTTTTTGAAATAATCACTCACTTCACTGTTTATGCCTTAACTGGATTGACTTTCCAAATTTCTTATTGTGAGAATTGAATCTATGAATGTGTCTGTTGCAACTTATGTGATCAGAGGGTTAATTGACTACTGAACCTATTGTTTATCTTTTGAGAAGTTGTTTTTGAGGGATGTGCCCTCAAAGTTTTTTTTAACAAAGAAGCTTGAGTAGGCCGTCTTAACGGAGGATATCTCATCTTAACAGGAATTGGTGTGTGTGTTCCGTCTTAACAAGATCATTCCACATCATGACATGATAAGGTACTCTGTTTGTCATAACGGGAGAAATACTTCGTTAAGACAAGAATTCAACTGTCAAATCACTTTCTGCCTTCCCGTCTTAACGGAGTACACCCCGGTTATAACAGAAACTAGATCTACTTTTTACGGAGTCCTTTCTCTATTACTCATTTTGTTTCGCTTTTCCTCTTTTCTTATGATCAAAAGTCTACTCCGTCATTTCCTTTCTCGGCTATATCTCATCACTTGGTACAACTTCAAAGGTATATTTTCATTTTCTTCTTACTTGCAGTTTCATTGTGTGTGGGTTGGGGTTTTTCTATGGGGTTCGAAATCGATGGTTTCTCTTGTTGTCTTTTTCTGCATTTGTATTTTGAGGATGTAGTCACTTGATTAACTGATGAGTTTCATGAATATCATTTTCCTTCGTTAATCTGGGTTTCTGAGCTCTCTTGTTGTGGGAATCGTCTATTTCTTGATATTTAGAACTCCTTTTGAGTCCTATGTCATCTTTTTACTTGTTCCCTTGGATTGGGTTGTGTTTTTCTTGAATCTTTTGTTTAAAGGGCTGGATCTTGAATCCTAGTTTTGTTTTGTGTTTTTCTTGAATCTTTTGTTTAAAGGGCTGGATCTTGAATCCTAGTTTTGTTTTGTGTAACAAATTGAGTTTTTGTTTTTGTCTGTTTAGGATCCTCTGTTCTGAGGAGGAATCTTGTTTCTTATTGTCTTGACATTTCCTACTTCCCTGAGGACTGTGATCTTTAAATTCTGTCTTGAGTGTTCGGTTGGGAGGAAAAAGAGATTCTTGAAGTATCACTTGTTTGTTTACAGATACGTCTTCTTCTAAAAAGAAAGTCACTTACGAGAGTTGAAAGGGATGCATCATGACAACCAGATATGATTGTTCAAACGGTTAAAAAGGCTTGAGTGGCCATTAGTCCTACTCCTCCCCTGTCAAAAACAGCTATTACTGATGGAGAAGATGGTTTTGCATGGAGGTTTCAGACAAGTTCTGATCAAGTTCATTTTCTGTCAAAAACGTTTTCAGGACAGAAGGTTATTGTGGAACGTCCTATCATCATGGAGGATTTTTCTTCAAAAGAGTGATGAATGCCAAATGTTGCATATTTGAGCCCCTTAATTTGCATATGTGTAATTCCTTAGCATTGTTATTTGCTTGATGTTGTTTTGTTTTATAATTTTCAGGTTTCGAAGGAAAAATGCAACTAATTCCATTAATTCTGGGGCTTAAGACACTTCGAAGAGCATTAGCAGCAAATTTGGATTGAGCGATGATTCGCACCTAACGAGTCATACTAAAAAGACCATATCTAAAGTTTTGAAACTCGAATTGGAGCGAGTTTACGGCATTGGAAAGCTAACTCAAAGATCTACAAAGTAATGTTTCATGAGAGTTTGCTAATTATGATGTTTACTAGGTCAAAAAAGCCTCCATTCACAGGCTGTCCAAGCGGTGAAATCCCTGGCCGAATGGTGAAGTCTCCGTCCAAACGGACTTGCACTCAAGTGCACCATTTAGGGGATCGAGCGCACTCGGGTGAAGTACCCATCCGAACGGTGAAAAAGCCTATCCGAACGGACACGTCAAAGTTGCAATTTCCGTAGCTTCAAGACCTAGCCACTGTTTTTAGGGTTAAAAATCCTAGAAACCCCTATAAATAGACTGTTAAGCCTCAAGAAAGTAGGCTGGAGACCAAGAACGAAATTTTCACACCAGTTCTCTCTTTAGCTAAGTTTTTCTTTAGGTTGGTTTTATTTTTCATAATCATATGTAACCAATTCTGAACTAAGGTTGAAGATGAAGCCTCACCTATGAAGAGCAACATTGTTTTCATGTAAGTTAATATTATCCGATTTTATTGAGTTTTAATATTTCAATTGTTCTACTTCAAATTCAATTAGTGGAATGATTCTTGGATATCTCTTGTGATTTACAGATACATTTGATGATTTGAGATAGTTTCATTTAATTGATTGCTTGGGTTTTTATTTATCAAAATATTGGATATTCATTGTGTTTCGTTCTATGGATAAATTTGATGATTTGGTTTAAATTGGATATCTTTTGTGATTTACAGATACATCTGATTATTTAATTTAAACGAGATATCTTTTGTGATTTGTGTAAAGAACGGATTCATTGAATGATTTAATTATTTTTTAAAGCATAGTAGAATATACATAGGATTTGATGAGTGCAGATTCCATAACCTTAGTACTTCATCTTTTGGATAATTTTATCTTATTTAGTTTATGTTTTATTTTCAAAGCTCAAAATTCAAATCTTTTTAGGAATTAGGTTAAGATTTAATTAGTTTAGATATAAATTTTGTCTTCATAAACACAATTCCCTGTAGGATCGACCTCGAACTTGTAACCCTTTATTGCAAATGATTCATGCACTTGCGAGTAAATTAAAATTTTCACAACAAAGAGCTCTGTTTCATCCTTGAGTTTTTGAGAGCAGAAAATGGCTTCCGTTCATGGTGCTTCAACCATGCTGTTTTTCCTAAAATGGTTCAGGAATTTTACTCAAATGTGCAAGAGCACTGTTCTTCCTCCTCAACCCTCACCACATTTGTTAGAGGAAGAGAAATTACTCTTGATCCAAAGACCTTGGCCAAGATTCTAAAAATTCCTCATATCTCCAGAAGTCAATTTCCTTACGCTCCTGAGGATGCTCCCTCCTGTGAGGAAATTGATGAACTGTTTGGTCTCGTACCTTGGCCTCGCTCATGGAAGGCATTTCCAGTCAAGTCCATCAAGCTCCCTAAGAGAATGCTCACCTTCATGATCATGAGCAATCTAATGCATCTCATTCAACACTCGGCACTTTCAATTGACTGTGCTTAGTTCTTATATGCCTTACTCAAGAATCACAAAATCGATCTGGCCACGGTGATTATTGACGGCATTGCATACGTCAGTAAGGTAAAGGCATTGAATCTAGGTCTTGGTTATGGTGGGGTGATCAGCAAAGTACTGTCTCATTTCTTAGTGCCTCGACGTCAGAATGAGGATGTTGCAAGTGAACCTTCTGCCTTTGACTGGGTGACAATCTCCAAATCTGAGAAAAGGATAAACCCTTCCCCATCCTTTGATTCTACCTCGTGTGGATCTAGATCTCTCCATGAGTTGGAAAAGCTTCTTGAAGAGCACAAGGTTTTTGTCAAAACCCAAGTAGATGAACTCAAACAAGAATTTGCTAGGATTAAACAGAGTCTTGATGAGATAAAGTCTCAAGAGTTCAGAATTGAAAATACTCTGCAGTCTCTCCTCGAATGAAGATGAATGAAGCTTTCCCTTTGACCACTTATTACAAAAAGGGGGAGAATTTTGGGTTAAGAATGACAAACTACTTTTTAATTTTGGGGATGTTTTTATGATGCTTATGACCTGTTAGTTTGAGACAATATGTGTTGGTGTTTTTATTTGTTTACTTTTAGTTTAACCTTATGATTGTGATTATCTTTCTAAATGTATATGGTTTATTATGTTGTATTTTTTTTTTTTTTTACTGGTTTTGAATTTGGCGTAGTAATGTGTTTTGTGTGACATGTTTTAGACCCAGGAAAGTGTTTGATGTGTTTCGATAAGTGCAATAATGGTTTGTGGTGAAGTGTCCTGAGAAATTAGCTCCACAAAACTATAAAAAATAAAGGGTTAATAACTTTTTTAGTATCTGGGTTTTGAGGTTTTTTAATTTTCCTCCTTAGGTTTTAAAGCATGACAAAACTAATACCTCAGATTTTGGAAAATACCAAATCACCACCTCCAGTTTGAAAATTTCTATGGTTTAGGGATGGCCAACCATAGAACCACCCTCACGGGGTGGCCAGCCATCCCTAGTTTGACCTACCTCCAAGGCCCATGGAGGTGGTTTCGGCCACCCCCTTTTTGGCCGGGGGTGGTTCGGCCACCTCCAGACCGGCCTTGGAGGTGGCTCAGCCACCCTTAAGGTCAATCTGGGGGTGGCCGGCCACCCTCCAGGGGTGATTCGACCACCCCCATAGAATTTTTTCAAACCGGAGTTTTTGGAGACCGTGAGAGATATCAAAAGAAAGAGACTGTGCGAAGCAAAATGAGTTTCAACAAGTAATTACCTTTGATGATCCATTCATGTAATCTACTGTAAGCATTCTTACTTACTGAGAGTGATATTGATATTCAATAATACAGATCTTTGTAATTTTATTAAATGTCTGGCCTTTTGATATAATTGCTTCAATAATGATTTATATTATCGTCAATCAATTAACTCATTACTTTACAGTTTTTGTAGTGTTTGCAGGAATGGAAAGTCAAGGTAATTATGTAGATGTGATTAGAGCTTCATATTTGAGATGTACAAAGATTCTAGGTTGGTGAAGTTTGTCTAGAGTTTAGACAATGGAGTGGATTTGTATAAATGCCTTGTTCGGCACAATTTTGGATATTTTGTGTAAAGAATAGTATTTTTAAAAGTATTGTTTTGTATTCATAAATTTCAGATTTTCTGCTATTTAAGATTATTTCAGCGTAACATGTTGTGCAAATTATCTACCTACATGAATAGATGAATAATTGTACGTTTTACCTGCAAGTGCACAAGGTCAACATAGTAGTATATGGTGCAAGTACAGGATCATTCCCACGAGAATTGCTGAATTTATGTTTTAAAAATAAATTCCTTCAGTGAAAACAAAGATTGATTGTTAAAGTGATGATAATAAAAGGTAGGGCTTTGATATCCACCACTAATTATATCTAGCTAATATAACAATATGTCAATGCTTTGATCATGTTATGCATACTTAATGTTTGTCAACCTAAAGGTATGGGTGTCTACTCCTTAAGCTATTGATTTTCCTAAGCAACGAATTAGGCATGGGTGTCTACTCTAATTATTTTCTTTCTTAAAGGATTTAGTATGGGTGTCTACTAAGTTGTTCTTTAAGAAAGCATGAATCTGTGGAAATAGACAAACGCATGAGGCCTAGGGCATGGGTGTCTACTCCCGGTTCCCCATGTTGATTAACCCAAGAACCCAGTGTGGATTTCTTTTGTTACTTACATTAAACCCAGGACTCGATCATCCAAATTGATTTAATTAACTAGTCCATACCACATGCATATGTTGATCAGGCACACACATATGAGGAATTCATGAAAGCAGGAATTAACCAAGTTAAATAGCATAACATAACCATCACAAAGGCGCCAATATTAAAATATTAACTAAACATAACTAGGGCTTCAATCTAGTCCTACTAAATAAATTAGTTACACATAAAATTAATGTTAAACATCTTAATAAAAGAAAAGAAAAGAATAAACCCGAGACTTGAATTTCAAGAGCTCCTCTTCTTCTCCTTCTCAAGCGTTTTCTTTTTATTCTAAAGGCTTAAAAGTCTATTTATAGGCTTTAGAAGTCCTTAGAAAAGTAGTAAACCCTAGGGATTTCGTAGGGTTTTAATCCTATTACAATTGGGAGTTGGAAAACCCTAATATGGAAATAGGGACATCTTAGCCACCACCTTGGTTTGTCTCCTGCGCACGGGTGTGCTTGATCGTAGCCCGTGTGCGCTCGATCGCAAGTCTGCGATTGATCCTTCTTCTGGCATGCGCTCGATCGTTCCTGGCTTGCTTTGTGCGATGTCCTCTCAGGTACTGTGCTCGATCACAGGTACCCTGCGATTGATCGCAGTATCAGGGAGTTCCAACTTTTCCCATATTCTCTCTTTATGCCCAAATCACCCAGTTTTACTTCATTTTCTTCCAAAAGCCTGTAAAAACATGAAAAACACAAATTAGAATTAAAATGGCCTAATTAACTAAAACTAAAGGATTAAAACATGCAAGTTAAGGGCTGAAAATATGAATATTTTAGCACTTATCACATCCTCAAACTTACATATTGCTAATCCCTTAGCAATATAAAAATAAAAACAAGAATGAAAAAACATAAAACAATAGATAAATTCATCTTTCGTGGGATGTACGATTGCATTTAGCACATGCAACAAGCCTTTTAAACCCCTAGGAATTCCCTAGTGGACAAGTAAAGTCTCGTGAGGGTTTTCCAGAAATGTTACTGTTGTGCAAAAATATACATAAATTAATAGGTAAATAATTGTACGTTTTACCTGCAAGTACACAAGGTCAACATGGTAGTATAGGGTGCAAGTACAGGATCATTCCCACGAGGATTGCTGAATTTATGTTTAAAAATAGATTTCTTAAGCAAAAGCAAGTTAAAGATTGATTGTTGATGTGATGATAACAAAGGGTAAGGCTTTGATATCCACCACTAATTATGTTAAACTAGTATATCAATATGCCAATGCTTTGATCAAGTTATGCATATTTAATGTTTGCCAACCTAAGGGTTAAACTCTAATTCCTTAAGCTATTGATTTCCCTAAGCAATGAATTAGGCATGGGTGTATACTCTAACTCTTTTCTTTCCTAAAGGATTTAGCATGGTGTATACTAAATTGTTCTTTGGAAAAGCATATGTTCTATGGAAATCGACAAACACACAGGGCCTAGGGCATGGGTGTATACTCCCGGTTCCTCATGTTGATTAACCCAAGAATCGCGGTGTGGATTCTTTTGTTACTTAAGTTAAACCCAGGACTCGGCCATCCAAATTGATCTAACTAACAAGTCCATACCACATGCACATGTTGATCAGGCATACACATATGAGGAATTCATGCAAGCAGGTATTAATCAAGTTAAATACCACAACATGATCATCACACGGCGCCAATATTGAAATATTAATTTAACATAACTAGGGCTTCAATCTAGCCCTACTAAATAAATTAGATATACATAGAGTTGATGTTAAATATCTTCATAAAATAAAAGAAAAGAAAAGAAAGAAAAAACCCGAGACTTCACTTGAGAGCTCCTTTCCTTCTCCCTTCTCCAAGCCTACCTATTCTAAAGGCTTAGGAGTCTATTTATAGGCTTTAGAAGTCCTTGGAAAAGTAGTAAACCCTAGGATTTTCGTAGGGTTTCAGTCTTATTACAATTTGGAGTTTGAAAAACCCTAATATGGAAATAGGGACATTGTAGCTGCCACTTGGAATGCCTCCTGCGCACGGGTGCGCTCGATCGCATGACTGCGATCGATCCTTCTTTTGCCTGCGCTCGATCGCTCCTGGCTTGGCTCGTGCAATATCTTCTTTGGTATTGCGCTTGATCGCAGGTACCCTGCGATTGATCGCAGTACTAGGGAGCTCCAATTTTCCCATATTCTCTTTTTGAGCCTAAATCACCCAGTTTTACTTCACTTTCTTCTAAAAGCCTGTAAAAACATCAAAAACACAAAAATGAATTAAAATGGCCTAATTAATTACAACCAAAGGATTAAAACATGTAAGATAAGGGCTGAAAATATGAATATTTTAGCGCTTATCACACCCCCAAACTTACATATTGCTAGTCCCTTAGCAATACAAAACAAAAAGCAGGAATGGAAAAACAAAAAATAAATGATAAATCCATCTTTCGTGAGATGTACGATTGCATTTAGCGTATGCAACAAACCTTTTAAACCCCTAGGAATTCCCTAGTGGACAAGTGAAGTCTCGTGATGGTTTTCCATAAATGTTACCCACAAACATCATGCACAGTTCATGTCATCCCCAAAAATTAAAGTATCACTTCAAGATCATGATTTTTATTCATTAGCAAGCTTAAAAAGATGAACTCCATCTTTACAATGAATTGGAATCTTAAAGTGCAATTACTTACAAAGGACATGCTAAAATATCACAAGTTTGAAAACAGTGTAAAGTGAATTAGCACAAAATTATGAGGCTTCCAAATCTTTCCAATATGTAAATGTCTCCAAATCTCAAAATTCACTAAAATTCCTATTAGAATGACACAAGGCATATTTCTTCTTCTTTTTTTCTTTTTTTTTTTTCTTTTTTGGTCAGGTTGTGCAATGTTGGTTCTCTTGAGCTTTCTAATTGACCCTTGTAGCGAGTGTTAAGTCAATAGCTCCCAAACCAGGTGGTTTTAGGGCATTAGGTGTAGAGACACCCCTGAGGACCTACTAACTCGAGTCAAAAAGGCTACAAAACCAACTAACCATGACAATGATCAAATCCAAATTTTTCACCTTTTGACGTGAACACTCAGTGCTTTGAAACAAGAGGTCCAGTTACTCAGTGAAAAGCCATCAATGATCATTTATTTCACTTTTTTTTTTTTAATATATATGCCAAGCGTCATCTAATAAGTCATCCAATTTCATCCAAGATGCAAAAACACACACATTAGACCTCATGTCATTCCTCACAAATTATGTGCTAATGTGCTTGTGTGATTATATCAAATATGTGATTTTTCAACTGGCCTAAGCAAGTAACCAAACTAACAGATTCACTCATCAGGTCATGTGTTCAAAATTTTAAGCTCACTGATGAATTCAAGCCACAATTCTTTCTAGATCAACCTAAAATTTTTGAGCAACAAGAACATGCATAACTTCTTCTTCTTTTTTTTTTTGTCTAAATTAAGGAAAGAGTGTACCCGGGAGATGGTCGACCATGTCTTGGAAAGCATGACTCACAGCACACCCCCAAACTTGGATTGAAGCACACTTGTCCCTGCAAAACAAGAAAACACACAAACAAGTAAAAAGAAACAAAACTAAAGATAAATAAAAAGATTAACTTAAAACACACTAAACAAAACAAAAAAAATAATAATAATAATAACTATGGGATGCTGCCCAAGTGCGCTCGATCGCATGCATGGTGCGCTCGATCGCACTTGCACGAGGCTGTGCAAGTGTGAGTGATGTGCGATCGATCGCACCTAAGGTGCATTCAATCGTACTAACAAAATGTACAACAGCCAAAAGTCGGTTACTGCGCTCCATCGTACTTAGGGTGCGCTCGATCGCAGTAACAAATGCAACGCAACCACAAGTGGAGACCTGCGCTCGATCGCACGCAGGTTACGATCTATCGCAGTAACAAAATGTAAAAACTTGACAAAAGAACTTGGAACACTAAAACACCAAAGTAAAATAAAGCACAAAGGAAAACCAAAAACAAAACACAAAGGATATGCTATGGGGTGCCTCCCATGAGCGCTAAGTTTTACGTCTTCAGCCAGACTGCGGCACTTTAAACTTGAAGCACCAGTCTTTTCTTCTCTTGCACCAAAGGGAGTGAATCTTTTCTGTTGCAAGATGCTTCCGAGTGTCTATAGATCGGGGAAGACCACTCTGAGTTTTCTCAAACAGTTGTTCATCCGGTGTGGAATTATGAACTGGAATAAAGTAAGAAGAAAACTCAGAGAGCTTTTCTATCTTGATGTCCTCAAATTGCTCATGTGGTAGCTCTAACAGACTTCTCTCTTGGCCTCTTGGTGTTTCAGGACTAAGAGCTAATGGTGAAAAAATCTCTGTGCTCTCTTCTTTTTCCTGATGTAGCTCATCTAGAACTTTGGTTTGCTCCCCATTCCCCTCTTCCACTTGATTTTCAGCGACCTCTTCACTCCTCAATGAGACAGCTTACTCATGATAGTAGGTGCACTCTTCCTCCAGGTATTGTCCATTGGGATTTTCCATCAACTGACTTTGACACTCTTCTTCTTGGTATTATTGACGCCAATTGATGGGAGATGCCCTCAGCTCCCTGGCCAATTTTTCCATTTGTACTTCCAGTCTTTGAATGGCTTGATCGGTCCTTGTATTGAATTGTTTTTGATCAGCCGTTGATTGCTGTTGTGAAGTCACAAATTGTCGTAAAAGACTCTTCAGGTCCTCCTCTTCTGGGTCTTGGGCTGGTTGAACTGTTTGTTGGAAATTGCTTTGCTGTCCTTGAGGGTTCCGAATTTTCCTACTGTTGCTCTATGAGGAATTGGGGTGGTTGTGCCACTCTGAATTGTAAGTTTTGGAGTAAGGATTGTTCTTGGGAGGATAAGTGTGTTGTCCCACATAATTGGCTTGCTCCTGATCTGCAGATGAATACAAAGGGCAGGTCTCAGTAGTGTGATCTAAATGAGAACATATGGCACATACCTGGAATTGGGTGGCTGGCTGATTGGGAGAGATGTTCCGCCTAGCCATGGAATTAACAAGTATATTTACTGTCTTCTGCAAGGCAGCCAGCTGATCTTGTAGTGGTGGATCTGATTGAGAGGAATATGAATGATTTCTAGGAGCTTGAGCTTGCCATGAAAGATTGGACTGTTGGCTCCATGTTGGGTTATAGGAATCAAAATAGTTGTCGTTCCCCGGTCTAGAGAACGATGTGTTCATATACTCATAATGTTTGTTAGAAATTTGTCTCATTCTAGGATATTCTCTAACATGATGATAAGGGTCATGGCATAAAGAACACGGTCCATGGGATGTTGGAATGCCTCCCCACATGTGTGGAATAACAAAATAAAATACCAAAAAGTTAAAATTAAAAAGGAAAAATAGAAACAAAATTTAAAAAGAAACCTTACTAAGATGCAGACTCAACTGACCCTGCATGAAATAAAAGAAAAAAAAAAATCAGGTCTATAGTTAGTGCAGTAACTGTGCTGCTCTCTGGATGTACAATCGATCGCACCGTAAGGTGCGCTCGATCGTACTGGTGCGCTCGATCGCACTGGTTGGGCGATCAATCGCACCTCCAAAAGCACAGAAACTGCGAAAAAGACTATAAAAACAGAAAAATGTAAAACAAAAATAAACTAAGGAAAATAATTCCAAACAAAATATCTTTTAAGGAAAAAGGAAAGAGGACTAACCGTAGTCTCTCTGGAGTTAGGCCTTGGACATGTTGCAACTTGCATAAGTCAAAGAATTCCTTAAGATGCAAGTTGGGATCCTCAGTAGCTGTGCCTCTGAAGTGGGTTAATGCATTGAGGATTTGGGGAGAGATATAATAGCTGTTGTCCACCTCCGATTGATATGCTATGCATGAGGGTTGATGGAGGTTTGTTGGCATGTATGCTTGCTTCATTGGTCTCCTCACCCGTGGTGGATTTGCTTCTAAGGGTCTTGGCCCAATTGGATTTTCTTGTAAATCTTCCATTTCAACTTCTTCTTCTTCTTTGTCTCTAGGTCGTTGTCGAATTGTCCGCTCAATTTCAGGATCGAGTGGAAGAATAGTTGAGGCTTGAGATCGACGACCTTGCATGAACTAGATTACTTCTTCAGTTAGGCAACTTCAGTACTGCCTGGTTCGGAAGCTCCCTGGAACTGCGCTCGATCGCAGGTTGGTGCGCTCGATCGCACTTGGCTGACGATTGATCGCAATCACAGAATGCCAATCCGCAACCTACAACAGAAAACAAAAAATTTAGGTAAAACGAGAAATTCTTTTTGTTTTTTTTTTCCTAACACTAAATTAAAAAGTGAGAATTAAAATAACAAAACGAAAGGAAAATAAATTTAAACAAAATTCGCCGCAATCCCTGACAACGGCGCCAAAAACTTGTTGTGCAAATTATCTACCTAAATGAATAGGTGAATAATTGTACGTTTTACCTGCAAGTGCATAAGGTCAACATAGTAGTATATGGTGCAAGTACAGGATCATTCCCACGAGGATTGCTGAATTTATGTTTTAAAAATAAATTCCTTAAGTAAAAACAAAGATTGATTATTAAAGTGATGATAATAAAAGGTAGGGCTTTGATATCCACCACTAATTATATCTAGCTAATATAACAATATGCCGATGCTTTGATCATATTATACATACTTAATGTTTGCCAACCTAAATGTATGTGTGTCTACTCTTTAAACTATTGATTTTCCTAAGCAACGAATTAGGCATGCGTGTCTACTCTAATTCTTTTCTTTCTTAAAGGATTTAGTATGGGTGTCTACTAAGTTGTTCTTTAAGAAAGCATGAATCTGTGGAAATCGACAAACACATGAGGCCTAGGGCATGGGTGTTTACTCCCGGTTCCCCATGTTGATTAACCCAAGAACCCGGTGTTGATTTCTTTTATTATTTACATTAAACCTAGGACTCGATCATCCAAATTGATTTAATTAACTAGTCCGTACCACATGCATATGTTGATCAGGCACACACATATGAGGAATTCATGAAAGCAGGAATTAACCAAGTTAAATAGCATAACATAACCATCACAAAGACGCCAATATTGAAATATTAACTAAACATAACTAGGGCTTCAATCTAGCCCTACTAAATAAATTATTTACACATAAAATTAATGTTAAACATCTTAATAAAAGAAAAGAAAAGAATAAACCCAAGACTTGAACTTCAAGAGCTCATCTTCTTCTCCTTCTCAAGCGTTTTCTTTTTATTCTAAAGGCTTAAAAGTCTATTTATAGGCTTTAGAAGTCCTTGGAAAAGTAGTAAACCCTAGGGATTTCGTAGGGTTTCAATCCTATTACAATTGGGAGTTGAAAAACCCTAATATGGAAATAGGGACATCTTAGCCGCCACCTTGGTTTGTCTCCTGCGCACGGGTGCGCTTGATCGCAGCCCGTGTGCGCTCGATCCTTCTTCTGGCATGCGCTCGATCATTCCTGGCTTGCTTTGTGCTATGTCCTCTCGGGTACTGCGCTCGATCGTGGGTACCCTGCGATTGATCGCAATATCAGGAAGTTCCAACTTTTCCCATCTTCTCTCTTTATGCCCAAATCACCTAGTTTTACTTCATTTTCTTCCAAAAGCCTGTAAAAACATGAAGAACACAAAAATGAATTAAAATTGTCTAATTAACTAAAACCAAAGGATTAAAATATGCAAGTTAAGAGCTGAAAATATGAATATTTTAACACTTATTATAACACTCGATTTATTTACAAGATAAAAGAAGAGAAATATCGGGATGTTACAGAAACTCTAGATGTTATTCTTAAAGATCTTGCAGACCCGTCATTTGCTATTCTAGTTGATGAATGCCATGATATATCTCTTAAAGAACAATTGGCAATCGTTTTGCGTTATGTAGATAAGCAGGGCGATGTAATTAAACGGTTTTTAGGCATTATATATGTCAGCAATACCACAGTTACAGTATTGAAGATGACAATTGAGTCAATAATTAGTAAGCATCATTTAAGTATTAGTAGATTGCGAGAATAAGAATACAATGGAGCTAGCAATATGCAAAGTGAGTTGAATGGACTTAAAACACTTATTTTAAATGATAACTCATCTGCCTATTATGTTCATTGCTTTGTACATCAATTTCAATTGACTTTCGTTGCTGTTGCTAAAAATCACATCCAAATTGCAACATTTTTTAGCTTGGTTAATAATATTTATAATGTTGTTGGAGCATTATACAAGCGTCATGACGCACTTCGAGAAAAACGAGATGTTGAAGTTGTAGAAGCATTACAAAATAATGAAATGTCTACTAGTACTGGCTTAAATCAATGAATTAATCTAAAGAGACCTAGAGATACGCATTGGAGTTCTCATTATGGTGTAGTTGTTAGCCTTTTTCTCATGTTTTCTTCTATCATTGGTGCGGTTGAAAATATTATGGAATATGGTTGATATTCTGAACAAAGAGTAGAAGCAAATATACCAATTCAATCGCTCCGGACTTTTGAATTTACTTTCAATTTACATTTGATGAAAAGTATTGTGGGGATTACAAATGAGTTATCTCAAGTATTATAGCGAAAAAAATCAAGATATTTGAATGCAATGAAATTAGTTGAAGTTTCAAAGCAGCTTTTACAAGCTATGAGAGAAGATTGATGGAAAGTCTTTATGTAAAGAAGTTTTTGTATTTTGTAACAAAAACAAAATTGTTGTCCCAAATATGGATGACCTGTACCAACCTCGATCACGATGAAAAGCTCAAAATATGAAAAATTCACATCGTTATAGAGCTTTATTATTCTGTTATAGACATGCAACTCCAAGAACTTAACAGTTGCTTTAATTAGGCGAATTTTGAATTATTACTTTGTGTTGCGTGTTTGAGTCCATATGACTTGTTTGCTGCATTTAACGAAGAGAAATTACTTTGTCTTTCTCAATTTTATCCAAATGATTTTTTAGTAGTTTAACTTATCACATTGAACAACCAACTTGAAACATATATCATTGACATGCGTTCTAGTAATGAATTCACAACACTCAAAGGAATTGGACAGCTTGCTAAGAATATGATAGAGATGAAAAAAAATATCGTGTATCAATTGGTTTATTCATTGGTGACATTGTCATTGATTTTACCAGTTGCGACATCAATTGTTGAAAAAGCCTTTTCAGCAATGAATATTGTTAAAAATCGTTTACGTAACAAAATGTGAGATCAGTAGATGAATGATTGTCTGGTCATGCACATTGAGAAGGATATATTCAAGACTATCAACAATGAATAAATCATGCATTGATTTCAAAGTATGAAGACTCGTTGAGGACAACTAAATAAATTAAGGCAAGGCATGACAAAATAAATTGTAAGTTACATAAAACAATAATTAAATTATACTAAATTATTTATTTATTTATAATTTTAAATTAATTTTTGTTCAACTTTAAAAGTTGGGTCTTAAATGGGTCTCCGTTGAGCCCCTATCATATCTATATCAAAAAATTCTTGACCCTCTTGACCTAAATTCCTAGCTCCGCCACTGGTCATGTCATATACCATAACTTGTCAGCTTGAAGACAAACAAGGGAGAAAATTTTTTTTTTTGCTTCTTGTCTTTTAAAAATGGTCCCTAAAAGCAATTTTTTTTTTTTTTTTTTCATTACATGATTTTTTTAAAAAAATTTTGGGGCATTGACCAAGACTAAACACGTGAGTCATTTTTCGTGAAAAAAAAAAAAAAAAAAAAAAATTGGAAATGACTAACAAATGGGTCAAATTGTAATTTTTTAAAACTTTTTTAGAATATATTGCCAATTTTTAAACATTTGACGTAAAAGTAAAAATGTAGTAAAAATTGAAGGGATAAAGGGTATTTTTTTAGGAAGAAAAAGAGAAACGAGGAGAGTGTTGTAGAGGAAGACACAACAAGGGTTAAATACTAAAAAACCCATAGGGTTTGGACTCTTTATTTTTTGCCCCCAAGGGCTTGATTTGTATCACAAGAGGTAGATGTGGTTTTCATAAAAACAGAAAATGGTATCTCCGTTAAAATTTAGTCCGAAAACTTAACGGAAGGCCACGTCAGTACTAATCAAACGTTGACACGTGTCATGTAATTAATTTTTTTACAAAAAATATTAAAAAAATTAAAAAAATTTACATTTTCATAGAAAAAAAAATTGGGGCCATCCCCTTGGCCATTTGGGGTGGCCAACCACCCCCTTGGTGCAAAAGGGGTGGCCGAAACCACCCTTATGGAGCCAAGGGGGTGGTCGAACTGCCCCTAGTGCACCCCTTGCCACCCCCAATTCTCACTAGGGGTGGTTTCGGCCACCCCTGTGGCGCCAAGGAGTTGGCTCAACACCCCCCCCCCCCACCATTCGGCCAGATGGTGGTGGCCAGGCCACCCCATGGCCAAAAGGGGGTGGAAATGGCCAAGGGGGTCGCTATGGCCACCTCCAATTTTTATGTTTTTTTTGAAAAAATATATTTTTAAAATTTTTAAAAATAAAAAATAAAAAATTGATTACATGACACATGTCAACGTTTAATTGGTGCTGACGTGACACGTCGTTAAGTTTTAGACAGAGTTTTAATGGAGATACCATTCCGTCTTTATGAAAACCACATGTACCTTCTGTGATACAAATCAAATCCTAGGGAGCAAAAAATAAATAGTCCAAACCCTATGAGGTTTTTAAGTATTTAACCCACACAACAATTGTGAACCCCTTTGACAACCTTTTTTATTATTATTATTATTTTTTTCAAAATAGTCAAACTTATTTTTTTACATTTCTTAACAACTTTTTTCATTTTTATCTCACAAAAAATTCAAAAAAATTTTCACCTCCATATCATATCAACCAATTTTTATTTTTCTCTAAAAAGAAAAATTCAAAACTTCTTTTTTTCTTATTGCCAAATAAATCTTTTCACTTTTCTCTCAAAAAATTATATATATTCACTTTTAAATTACATTGATTGTTATTATTAAAAGTCACGTCACAATTAAAATGACAAAAAAAAAAAAAAAAAACTAAAAAACACCCCACATTCCCCTTAAAAAAAAAGAAAAAAAACAGAATTTGCCAAATAATTTGTCAAACACACAAGTATATTTATTGCGCATTTGACCTACAATTTAAATCGTGTGGGAACACTCCCTCTTTGACGATTAAGCATAAGGGGGCCCGCCAACTGATCTGAACCAACATGATCCGACTAAAAAAACAAATTCACATTCTCAAAAAAAAAAAAAAAAAACAAAAACAAATTCACGTGTATGGTTGAGATTGGAGAGATCCAAGAAGTGAAACTTGGGAGAGACACCCATCATCTTTTGAATTAAAAAACCAAAAAAGGAAAAAATAAATAAATAAAAACAAGAAACAAGAAGGGAAAAAAAAAAAAAAAAAAAAACGTACAAGAACTCCCTCTCTTGATTCATTGACATGAAATCAGGTCTTCAGAATTTCTTGTTTGGGAACCTGATTTCATATCATTAGAAGAAGAAAAAGGTTGAGGAGGAGAAGATGGGGTGCTCATTCTCTGGGTTGAATGCCCTGTACGACGCCGTTAACGGGGGAGGAGACGTGTGGATCAATGAGAACCGGTTCAGGATCTTGAGGCAGCTTGGGGAGGGCGGGTTCGCCTACGTTTACCTGGTCAAGGAGCTGCTCTCTGACTCCGCTTCGGCCTCTGCTGCTGGCTTGGCTAAGAAAGTCAAGGACCCCTCCCATCTCTCTGGTTTCATCCCTCTCTTCCTTCCTCTCTACGTTTCAATTTTTGGGATTTTGTGATCTCGGCCATTTAGGCGTGAATCTGAAATGGTTTTCTTTTTTGCTTCCATTAGCTCACTAGTGGTTTTGTTTTGGGACTTTGTGATCTGGGTCATCGAGTTATGAATCTGAATTGACTGTTTTTTCAGTGACTGAGCTCACAACTGATTGACTCTCGCCATTCAATTGGATAATTTGAGTGAATTTCAATTTTGAAATATTGGCCTTTTGGAATTTTTGTTTGACGATCTAAAACTGTGATATGGGAATTATGTTGGAACTATTGCACTTTCTATGATATTAGATGTTGGAATGTTGCGCCCTTGCATCCTCATGTTTTCTAATTTTTCGGGTTTTGCTGTCCTTGTTATTCTTCGTTATTTCTTTTATCTGTATTTGGGATTCTATGGTTGGTGTACATAATCAATATGTAATTTATGAAGCTTGGAAGGAGATTTGGTGGTATACTATTTTTATTCATATAATTTGATTATTTGTAATCGCGTTCTAAGAATTGTGCGGTTCTGGATTTATAGATGTGTCTACCTTCTCTTCTTTCTGAACTTTGTAGGCTTTGATTTTCGAGTGAAAATGAACTTAATCATTTTTGGATGCTTTCCTTTCAATCCATAAATACATTCATTACATTAGATTTGGGATATGACGTTCTTGCTCTTTCTTTTTCTGTGTTGTCGATGTTCCAACTTTGGGATGGGGTTTTTTTAAAAATTTTTTTTTTTGACATGTCCGCACAAGAGGGAGAGGGGGATTTGAACTAGTGACCTCTGCTTCATTAGGCATGGTCCTAGCCGATTGAGCTACCTCTTGGGGACAACTATGGGATAGGATTGTGGCTAGGTGAAGTCGGGTTATCGTAATAATCTCCATGTTGATTTAGATATGTTGGCATGTTAAGATTTAGATATGTTTGCATGTAAGTGTATGGGTTAAACTATGATGTAACGCAGCCCCATCAATGTTGACGGGTCCCACCTATTTCTTTCAGTATATATTGGTGAGAATGCTTGTTGATCAAAACCGTTAAAATAAATCTATAAGATAGACAATCTCTCAATTTAATTCGAACTAGTGGAGTCAAATAGTTTAATACTGGTGATAAGGCCCCATCAAGATTGACTGGGCAATACTCTATCATAGTTTATTTCATTTTTTCTTGTTCTTTATTTTTTTTTCGTCAGGCAGTTGATTGCAAAAATATATTTTTTCCAATTTCTATTTATTTTTTTATTTTTTTTGGGCAGATGATGGCACTTATGCAATGAAAAAGGTTCTTATTCAGAATACTGAACAGTTGGAGTTGGTCAGGGAGGAGATCCGTGTTTCATCGCTATTCAGCCATCCGAATCTACTTCCACTTCTTGATCATGCTATCATTTCTGTTAAGGTAATTACTTGGAATGGTTGTTCATACCTATTGTCTTAGTTATTATTTGTAATTTTATAAATAAAAGTTTGGACAGATACACTGAGAGAAACGGTATATGACTGTTGCTTTGGGTAGAATGCTTTAGTATAAAACTAGTGATGGTTCAGTTTGGCTTTGACATTGGTCCTTGAGCTGCAAGAAATTGGAACATGTTTAAATTTAAGGAAACATTGTAATGCTTTGGCAGTTATTAGTCCTGGAGTTGCATATTTATATATATTTTAATCTCATGGGCATGGATGATTATAGTGTGCTTAGACAAGTTTTTTAAGTTTTAAACTGCTATCTAGATTTACCGTTTGGTAGAGAGAGCCACCTGAGCGTTTCAATTAAAACAGGATCTAGAGTTTTTAAGTTTCAAACTGCTATCTAGATTATGGGCAGTTATTCATTTCCTAACAAGTGCTGCTAAAATTTTATGCGATTCAAATCTAAAGCAAGAGCTATTCTACCTATAATTGATCGGTAATGCTCATGCTTCAGTATGTTCTAATAGATATCATGCTAATCCTCTATTTTAGTATGTCATGATCAGTACAGTAACATACCATGTTACGCAGTTGCTACATATCCTGTAAACTTTTGCTCATACAAGATTTTGTTGTTACTTTTTTAATAATTGGAACTTGGAGTTAATCTGGCATGTTTGGAAGATTAACCTAACTTAATGAGCACTTTGTTTCTCATCTTTGGGTCAATGTTTATCTAAGTAGTGTTGTTACCTGCTTCATTGAGAAATGATACATGGTTTATTTATATAATTTTTCTTCATTTGTGGTTACTTTTGGGGGGGTGGAAGGGGGAGGGGGGAGGACTAGCCATTGTCCAATATTCTTCATATGCAATTCCATTTCTGTTCTAAATATTGTATTTGTCTTAAATTATATTATTCGATCACAGCCTACACAAGAAGGATCTAGGAACCATGAAGCATACTTGTTGTTTCCAGTTCATTTGGATGGAACGTTACTGGACAATTCCAAAGCCATGAAAGCTAAAAAGGAGGTTTTTTCTACCTCAAATGTTCTTCATATATTTCGGCAGGTGAATAAAATTACTTCTTTCTTTTATTTCTCCCCCTACTTCATTTAATACTGTTCCTACTACAATTCAATTTTCTTAGCTCAAGAGAATTTGTTTTCCATGGAATGTGTATTTGGAGAAGAAAATAAAAACATGATACTGCCTAAGGTATCCTTCTTATCAATGCCATGTTTTCCATCTTCTTTCAGACATCTTCTAACTCCATGGTGGCAATTATTGAAATTTGGTTATTTTCTATTTGAGAGTCGCATTTGGTAGTTTTCTGCTCAAGGTAGATATGTTAGAAATATGGATGTTTTCTCTTAGAGGCATTTATGAATTTTATGTTTTCTCTTTATAGTTTACATATGTAGTGTTTTTGGATATATTGATGTCATAAATTGCTTCTGAATTTGCTTAAATGCGTCACTAGCATTTTAACTAAGAAATTCAATTTCACAGCTTTGTGCAGGACTCAAGCATATGCACAATTTAGATCCTCCATATGCACATAATGATGTCAAACCTGGTAATGTTCTTATAACTCACAGGAAAGGACAACCACCTCTTGCCATATTAATGGACTTTGGCAGTGCTCGACCTGCAAGGAGGCAAATTCGTTCTCGTTCAGAGGCGCTACAGTTGCAGGTGCTTGTTTTGTCACTTTCTTCTTTCTTTTTTTAATAATCATGATGCTTAAGTTCATTTTTTCGAGCATTACTTGTAAATTTGACAATAAACTTCATATATGGACACTTGCATATGTGTGTGTTTTGTAGTTTATATCATTTCATCAAGAGAAACATTTTGCCTTACAGATTAAGTCCTTCACTCTTGATTTCTAATGTCTTGAAAATTTATTGCATATTCTGTACCCTTGTTATGACAGTGCCAGCCTGTTGGACCTTTGCTGTTATAATTAAAACTTATCTGTATAATTGAGCACAATTTTCGCCCCAATCAACCCTTGGATTCTCTACTATGCTAATGGTGATTTCATTGCTTGTCGTGTAGGAATGGGCATCTGAGCATTGTTCGGCTCCTTTTCGAGCTCCTGAGTTGTGGGATTGCCCCAGCCATGCAGACATTGATGAGAGAACTGATATTTGGTCATTAGGATGCACTTTGTATGCAATAATGTGAGGACCATTCCTTTTTTGCTGTGATTACTATTACTCGATATCTGATTTTGAGCAGCTTTTTTATTATACATCGTGTCATTACTGGGAACTTGTTGAACTGTTTGAGCTCTATTTAGGGATCTCAAAGGCTTTTTTTTAATTATCCTGTCAAAGCAAAGCTACATTTGCTAAGCAACTTCGGTATATAGAAATTGTAGCCGTTTGTGATGGCTGAGTGATTATTTACAGGTATGGGATATCTCCATTTGAATATGCGCTTGGAGAATCTGGAGGAAGCCTACAGTTGGCCATTGTAAATGCACAGGTAAAGTGGCCGGTTGGACCTAAGGCTCAATATCCAGAAGCTCTTCACCAGTTTGTGACGTGGATGCTTCAGCCCCAGGCCGCAGTCCGCCCTCGCATAGATGATATCATAATTCATGTCGACAAGTTGATTGCAAAGTTCTCTAATTGAGACAATAATAACATTGGAGTGTGATTTATGGGTGGTTGACTATGCAAATATCTGCAGATTGGATTATTATTATTATTGTTTCTTCAAAATGATAATGGCAACTAAAAGAAATAGCAATTCATGTCAATGTTACACAGATTACCATTTTGGCTTTGATTTTATTGTATTCTTCTGTCACAGCCATCTAGTAGTGCTCTATCTCTTCTTCTTCTTCACTCTTGCAATGTACTAAAGTGCTACTCCCCCCCCCTTTCCCATTGATTACAATTTATAATCAGTGATCTACTCAAACTATGTATGTTTGTAGTATCTTAAATTGTTGTTCCAAAACCTTAAAAAAGGTTGGCATTTGTGTAAAGCTCATGATTGATTTGATTGAGATATCCATACATTAAAATAATTAGAATAAAAAGTTTCAGTACTTTTTTTTTTCTTATTTATTTTATTTATTTATTTTTCCTTTGAAGGCGTTTAAATAATGTTGTTTTATCTCTATTTTTTAGTGTTTGGTATGGCCAAAAATTGTGTTCAAACCCAAAAAAATTTGGTTACCAGAAAATTTTTCTTTAAATTGTTTGGTTTTTTTTTAAAAAAAATATTATAAACTACTTTTTAAGTTTGAGCTTCTCGTTATTAATGTACTCTCTCGCATTTCGTTCTGTATTGTGGGTTCTCGTTGGAATTTGTCGCCAGTCATCAAAATTCAAAATTCGTCGGAATCTTCTACTAGTTGTCACTACCGGTATTTGCGGGAAGCTACTGACCCTTTTTTGCCACCATCAAAGGCAGGACATTGAGATTTTAAACCAAATTGCAAAAAGTTTTCATTTAGGATTGTATTTTTAAAAAATTGCGATTTGAAAATGTAGAAAATTTGTGTTTTTAAATTGCAGGTAATGATGTGTTTTTTGAAAACTCACAATTTTAAAGGTTAAACGTCATTTTTACGGTACTTACGAATTTATTATTATTATTTTATGAGTTGAAAAATATACATGCCAAAAAAAAAAAAAATCCTTGAAACTGATGAGCCGATGAGGTATCCAAAAGTGATAATTCCTTCTTACAAAAAAAAAAAAAAAAAAAAAAAAAAAAGTGATAATTCCTTAATTAAAACATGCTGGATTTGATACAGAACATGGATGCTTAAGGGCAATTAATTAAATTAAAAGAATAACAAAAGTATTATTAATTAATCCTTAAACCGAGACATGCCGAGAGATTTGCAAGGAAGGCCAAGAGTGCAACACTTCAATTTGACGCCTCAGGCTCAATGGATTCTTATTCTACTTCTAGTAGACCAGTACTATTATTATTCTCCAAAGAAAACCCTAACGCTGGTAAATTACTAAAGTGCCACGGAGCTGCACGTTTTCCGGATGAATTCCGGAAATTGTGCTGCTCCTAATTAAGTATTCCCCTACTTTCCCCCCAAACCACCACCGCTTTCTATAAATAACTGTTTCAAAACCTCTCCGTCTCTGTTTCTTTCTTGGTGATGGCGCTTGGTAGGAAGCGGAAGAAGACGGAGATACCCGGAGAAAGTAATTCTGCTGCTCAGCCGGACTCGGAACAAGGTCTGGAAGCGGTGAACAACGAGCACAAGGAAAGGGAGGGTCGGAAGGGTCGGAAGAAGGGCAAAGTGGACGGAAACCGGGATTCTCCGTCTCAAGCTTGGCTTCCTGTGAAAGAGAGACTCAGAAATTTCGGCAAGAAGGTGAATTATGACGAAAGCAGGGGCCAAGGTGTTGATCAGAAGCTTCTTGGAACTGGAAGGCCAAAACATGCAAAGCGGGATTCCAAGGTAAGTTTCTTTCTTGTTCACTACAGCAGTGTCATCAATTAATTCCTGGTTGTGTTTCTCACTCTGGATATTCGACAGTGGATTGAAGACAAGTCCTTAATGTGCCATCAGTGTCAGAGGAATGATAAGGGCCGGGTTGTTCGGTGCAAGCTTTGTAAGAGGAAACGATTTTGTATCCCCTGCTTGAATAGATGGTAACACTTTTTATCTGTATTTTTTGCTAAATTAGTTTTTCTCTTGTTACTTGTTCATTTGTAAGATGGCATACTCTTCCTGTCTTTTAGTGTCTCTCATCTGTTGCGTGATTGCTATTTCTGTTGTTATGTTTGTTTTGTGATAGATTTGTTAAAATGTATCCGAGTTACCAAAAAATAAATTCATTTTTCTCTGTTTCTGTCAGTTTTCCCAGGCTGTTATTCTTTCTTTTATTCTTAGTATGGAGGTTTTGTTCAATGTTGAAATTGGTGTGGTTAACTTGTATTACTAGTCTTGGCACTTTGGTAGAAACATATGGCTTTAATCTTGAAATGAACCATCCATTGTGAACTAATTTCGCGGTTTCATAAAAATCCTGAGCTTCTGCCTTTTTAGTTACTTTTAGTGATACTATTTTTCTTGTGTTTCATAGGTATCCTAATACAGTAGAGGATGCAATTGCTGAAGCTTGTCCAGTATGTCGTGGAATTTGCAATTGCAAAGCTTGCTTGCGTTTGGATGTACCTCTTAATTCTAAAATTAAAGTTAGTTTCTTTTGTTGTTTTTCCCTCTCACTTCTCATGAATTGGTGGTATTTTATTTTTATGTATTTATTTCGTGTTTGTGAAGATTGACAAATTTTTTATCTTTTGCTGCAGAATTTGAAGAACAAAGAATTAAATTTCAGTAAATATGAGAAAATCGAGTGTTATAAGTATGTGCTACAAACAATTCTTCCATTTTTGAGACGGATTAATGATGAACAAATGATCGAGAAGGAAATGGAGGCTAAAATACAAAGTATATTCCTTCGGTCCTTGTCAAATAAGCTTAGAAACTCATCTGTGGTACAAATCTTGTTAGTTAGTTAGGAAGAGAGAAAAGATTTCCTTAGTTTGTTTAGATCGGAGGACTCACTTCTTCTTCTCCTTGTTTGGGTAACCAGAAGATTGACTTCTCATAAATGCAAACATTCCTAATTTACTGGCTGAAGAGAAGTATTTATTTTTTGGCTTGTGTCATATGCTGAATGCTATAACCTACACCTTGATTTGTGTCATATGTTAATTTTGATTACTCATTGTTGCTCTGTATTACTGAGTTTAAAATTTATTTTTTGGATGTATTCTTGGGTTTGGTTACTGAATGTTCATTTGGCAGGGTTGGCACTGCCAGAGTTAAAGATAAAACAGGCAGATTGCCCTATTGATGAGCGTACATACTGGTACGTTCTTTTTCAGAAATGATTTATGTTTCCATTTGTTCCATAATTTTATAAATTCTTTAATGTTACCTTGTTACCTCTTGCCTTTTCAGCAACAACTGCAAAACTTCTATTTTTGATTTCCACAGAAGCTGTCCTAGATGTTCTTTTGATCTCTGCCTTATCTGTTGCCAAGAGATTCGTGATGGACACCTGCAGGGAGGTGAGGAGGAGGTGATTATGCAGTATATTGACCGGGGATTTGACTATTTGCATGGTGGAGAGGAGAAAAAAGTGAAAATATCTACTGAGAGCCCTAAGGATCATGTGAAGCCAAATGCTTTGTGGAAAGCGAAAGAAGATGGTAGCATTCCTTGTGCCCCAAAAGACATGGGTGGTTGTGGTCATTGTGTTCTAGAATTAAAATGTGTGTTCTCAGAAAACCTGGTTTCAGAGTTGGTGAGAAAAGCGGAAGAAATAGCCAGAACTTACAAACTTATGGATATGACTGCAATTCCTTTACAACGGTGCTTGTGTTTCAACTCGGTGGGTGACGTTGACCTAAGCAATGATAAGTTAAGAAAAGCGGCTTCTCGAGAAGATTCCGATGATAACTATTTATATTGTCCGAGGGCACAAGATATACGCCATGGGGATTTGAAGCATTTCCAGTGTCATTGGAGCAGAGGTGAGCCTGTGATCGTAAGTAATGTGCTTGAATCTGCATCTGGTTTAAGCTGGGAACCATTGGTTATGTGGCGTGCAGTCCGTCAGTTGAAACATATCAAGCATGGTAGAAATTTGGAAGTTAAGGCCATTGATTGCTTGGATTGGTGTGAGGTTAGTTTCATTGTCATCTTTTTTTATATGTGAAAGCATCTTACTTTTAGACGTTTAACTGCTTATTATTGATGTAATGTTTAGTGTCTAATTATTGTTTTTTGATTTCTTTATCATTTTTAGTGAGAATCTCTACGAAAGATCCTTAGCTACAAGGTTTTCTTTCTTGAAATATTCTAACTGATTTTATTATCAGGGCGCTTACCTAAGTTTTTTTTAACACAGTAATCCAGTTTCCAGATGCCTCCTAATATTAGCTTTTTGGATGTGGAAGAAATAAAAAAGGGCTGAGTACAGTTGTCTTTCTTAATCCAAATAAGTAAAAAAAAGGAAGCACTGTCTTGCAAATTGTTCAACAGTGTCCCATATCATTAACAATCAATACTTAGCACTCTAGAATCAGCAGCTGCACGTGCTACCTCCTTAGATTGATTTTGAAGGGAACATCATGATAACTGCTTATCTTATCCATCCTTTCAGCCTCTAATTGAAAATTTTAGGTCCACCATGTTTCCATCTGATCTTCATTCACTTTAGGGATTGTTAATGCCTAATCTTTGTATTTAATGGGTAATTTGTTTCAACTTTTCTCTGCTTCCTAAGAGTTTCTGGGATTTTTTAATAATTATTTTTCCTCATGTCCATCCAGGTTGAATATGGTAAGTAAAAGTTGTTTCAGTCAGTAACGATTTTGCTTTGTGATATGAACTCTTGTGATGAATTTCAGGGCCCTATCAATATCCACCAGTTCTTTACTGGGTATAATGATGTTGGATGTGTTGGTGGATGGCCCCAAATACTGAAACTGAAGGATTGGCCGCCATCTAATTTATTTGAAGAACGTTTGCCTCGTCATTGTACTGAGTTTATCTGTTGCTTGCCATTTAAGAAATATACCCATCCACAGAAGGGTCCTCTAAACCTTGTTGTCAAATTGCCTAAGAAAACTCTAAAGCCAGATATGGGTCCCAAGACCTATATTGCTTATGGAGTTGCTCAGGAACTTGGCCGTGGAGACTCAGTCACTAAACTTCATTGTGATATGTCTGATGCGGTATGTTTGAGTTTTTTGAAAACTTCTACTATTTACCTTGTGTTTCCCACAGGAAAATGCCTGTATGGTTTGGGTACTGCATGGATATGTTTTTTTAATTTTAATGGAAGGTTAAAGGAAGTATGTGTAATGACCAGATGAATTGGGTAAAGGCTGGCATTAGGTGAACCCTGCACGGCTCTGACAACTATTGCCCATCGGAAATGCTTTATGATTTGATTCCATGCTTTAATTGTCTAAATTTTATAGCAGACACATTTTTTAAGCCATTAAAATTGAATATGGTGTTGAGTTTTAAGTTTGTTAGGCACATACATCTATTCTGGTTTCAATGAGCATCAAGATCAAGTGTCAAAACACAGTTTAGGTCATCTGGGCTGTCTCAGGCCAGGGTTTTATTTCTTCGTATTTTTAATCATAAATTTGTTGAGTTTGGTGACTTGATTCATTTTTTTTTTTCTTAATCCTTGCATTTTGTAGTGGTTGTATTTCCCTTTTGATGTTTTAATGTTTTTTGTTCTTAAATTCACGTTTTCAGGTAAATGTTTTGACACATATGGCTGAAGTTACCATTAAAGAAGAGGATCTTGCGGAAATAGAGAAGAATAAAAAGAAACACTTTGAGCAAGACCAAAGTGAACTCTATGGAAATATTAAGGCTGGGGATGAAAAAGTTGAGAATAATATTTTTGATAGTGAATGTTGTAAAATTACTTCTGATGATGACAAATGTAGTGAAGTTGGTGATCAAAACCAAGGTGTAACTGAAGAGCTTGCTGTTCCTATTTTTCAACTTGTTGGTAGTACTGGTGATACTGGAATGAATGAGAAATATTCAAGGGGATCAGAGCTGGAAAAGACTGAGGCAGAAGTCGATCAAAATAACAATGGTGGGAGTGGTGGTCCCGGACTTTCTAGAAATAAGTTGGATGGCTTAGAAGCTTCTGAGGGTGGTGGTGCCTTGTGGGACATTTTTCGGAGACGAGATGTTCCTAAGCTCCAGGAATATCTTAAAAAGCACTTCAGGGAATTTAGGCACATTCATTGTTGTCCATTGCAGCAGGTAACTCAGTCAGGCAATGATTATAATTTTGCTAGGACCTTTTTCCTTTCAAATTATGATGAAGTGTTAACTAGTACTTCTTGATGATTGTTGCTTTATATTGGTTGTGATAAAATTACGAAGAGTATTTTAGGCTATGTTTATTAAATGTTTTGATAGAACAGAAAGTTGTGAAAGTTGAGAAGTGTTTTTGGTGGGGTCCACATTTGGAAAATATTTTCTGTGGGGTCCATAGAATAAAAATTGTTTGGTAAACTTTTTGAGAAGTGTTTTATGTTTTCAAAGAAACAATCCCTGAACATGTTTATTTTGAGAAAATACATTTATTGTTTTAGGTATATGACTTTTTATTTACTTAAAAAAAATAAAAAAATAAGATATTAAAAACACAGCGGTGGCTGCGATGTCCTACTTTGGCCACTCTCAACAAATGAGAGGAAGTGGCTGCATGACCACCTCTTTATTTATTATTATTATGTAAAGTAATAAGTTGGGGAAAGTCCACATGCCGGGCATGCCTTCTTCAAACTATACCATTCAATTGACAATGTCCACTTCAAACTTTCAATTGGAAAAATGTCCCCGCAAACTACCAAATTGTCAATGTCTCTCTCAATGACGAAAATACCCTTAGTAAAATTAAAATAAAAAATTCAAAAAAACTAAACTAATTTAAAAAAACAATAAACAATGGTGTGGAAATTAATTATTTTTCTTTTTTGGAATTTATTGGAGTATTTTTGTTTTATTGAAAAAAAATTAGGGTCATTTTTGTTTATGTGGACTTTTCCCTAATAAGTTTGTCTTCACTCATACAAAAATAAGTACCTTTTTTTAAAAAATAAAATAAAAATACAAATTTCTTAAAAGGTGCGAAAAGTTTTCTTAGAAGTCTCGTGTTTTATTTTTTTAAGTTTTGTGTTTGCAAAATGAATCATTTGTTGAGTGTGTTTTTGTTTTTGAAATTTGAAGTGTTTTTGAAAAGTTTAACAAACATACCCTTATTCTTTTAGTCAATCATCCTGACATTGTGAATGAGCTTAACTTCAAATAGCACCTTCTCCCCTTGTAATAATTTGATGATGAAGTTGGGGTTTTGAGCTCACCGGATGCTTCATTTTTACAAATTTTTTTTTTTTTTTAATGAAATGAAGTTGCATTACTTTGTGATTTGTAATGATTCAAATAACCCTATTCACTGGAAATACTGCAAGCAGGTGACAAAGTATTTGTAGTAAGTAAAATTTGCTGGTTGAAAGGGAAACTAAGTCATCCTAAAAATACCTAAAAATGATATTACGTTTTTTGAAACAAGTCTAGATATGTCATTTTCTCTAGAAAAATATTCTTTAATCTTTTAAAATAGCTATTATCTGGTTGTATAGAAGAGAACCATGGGAAATCTGAATTGGATACTACAAATTGTGGGATATAGCAGTGATGGAGTCAGAGAGCGGAATAAAGAAAAGAAGTCAGTATGTGGAAAAATTGCAGATCAATTTCATGAACTTTGGTTAGGACTGGCATTATTTTTCTGGTGTTTCAGTCATTAAAACTGATTTTATGTATATACATGTGTATGTTCGTGTGATTAGAAATGTTTATTAGATTTTTTTTTTTTTTTTTAAATTTAAATTATCATAACTTTTGATGGTATAGGTTATTCATCCTATACATGATCAGACCTTTTATCTCACTTTGGATCATAAAAGGAAGCTCAAGGAAGAATATGGTCAGTTCCCTTTAGACACACACATGCATGTATATGGGGATTGAATGTTGCAGTCCCTTTTTATTTTTTATTTTTATCATTATCATGTTTTAACTCTTGTTGATCATAATTTAGTGCTACTATGCTATAATATAGGAATTGAACCATGGACATTCGTCCAAAAACTTGGAGATGCTGTCTTTATTCCTGCCGGTTGTCCTCATCAAGTAAGGAACTTAAAGGTATAGCAAGTTGATCATGATTTTTTTTCCTAGTTTGTAGAAAACAGGATACGAATTTGAAGTGCCTAGTTATTAGCTATACATTGTTATTGTGCTGCTTTTCCCTCGAAATACAATTGTCATGCATATTTATTTTCTAAGCTTGACAAAGGATGGCCTATATGTGTGAAATTAGAGAATTTTTGGAAGTGGGTGGGTTTATATATGCTTATTCAGCTTCTTTTTTTCATCTAGTAATGTTCACTTTTCTTTACCCCAATGTAATTCATGTTCGGTGCACCCATTCCAGTGAAAAACTAAACATTGCTTTACGGCTTGATTATCATCTTATGGCCCAGTTTGCCTGTTGCAGTGGGGTTACTGCTTGCATCAGATTAGGTTTGCCAGTTGAAGTAGAAAGTGTCTCAAGTGTATTCTGTGGTCATTTTGTTTTCCCAATGTCGTTTTGTTTGGCCTCATCATTGAGTCAAAGAGTCTCCAGGCCAGAAACTATATGCATAAAATGAGTCCCAATGTCATGCAAATACACTTGCAGAAGCGTACCATATCAAATGACGCTGAGAAAGTCACCATGATGTCTAGTAACGGTTAGCAACTAGCCATTATTATTTTCGCCAAAGTAAATAGGGCAACAACATACAATTTACTACCCTAATCTAGATTCAAGCAAACTTTTTTTTTTTTTTCTTTTTCCTGATCTGCTCACAAATAAGGAAGCTGTTCATCGATACACTCCTTTTCATTTTTCTAATCACAGTAAAAAGTCTAAAATAGATGGATCCTTGACAAATGGGAACTAAACCTTACATTGAGCTAAGTTTGCTAACTAAACCTTAATAGAAATTTCAGATAGGCATCTGAAATCTGAATTTCAGTTTTGAATAGAAAAGTTGGAGAAAAACCTAGAGAAACCTGTTCTGTGGTTGCAGCCTTGAGGGAGTTTGTGTGTAGTAGGCTTTTAGGTTTTAGCTTGGAGAAAGAGAACTGAGTTTTTAGAATTCACGTTGGGTGTACATGGGGCTATAAAACTTGCGGCTGAAGGGGAAATTTATGGTTTTAAGTGGGATTTATGAGTTGGCAGTATAGAAGGTAAACTGACGGCTGAAAAAAAAATTAGTTTTTTTGAGCTAGGGTTGCAGGCAATAACAATAGGTTATTTTGAGTACAATCTGGCAGCAGTAAATATTCAGGTTTCCTTGTAAAATTGACTTCTTTTCTTTTTGAAATAACTTGGGAAACAACTCCACCAAAAAAAAAAAAAAAAAAGAGGGAGGAGTTGGCATACAATTAGGACTTGTTTTAACAAAGGGAACTTTCCTTTTTGGAAAAAAAAAACAGCTGGCCAGATTCTGTTAGGATTTTGACGTAAAAATTGTTGACTTTCTTGTCCTTTATAACTCTTTTTCAGCCCTCTCACATGCCCCTTTAATAAACCCACGAATTATAAGAGATTATGACACAAATAACTAACACAACAATTTAAGGAAAACTAAAACAACTTAAATAAGTTACCCTAGGAGGGTCTAGGGTGTTACACTTGGTCAGTTCATTCTGATTTAAACTGGAATGTTCTGATTTCGGGCCTGACCTACTTTGTCCAAATTCAGACTCCTGGTAGTTATACACTAAGTTTTAGTCAGGGCAGGTACTTCTAGTCTCTGTCTCACGTGTTTCATCTAGCACATTTAGTTTCTTGTTTTTGCCTTTGTTGTTTGCTGGTTTCTTGGTACTGGTTGTTTGGTTTTGCTGAAATTTGACAGTTGTTGGTTGATCTTTTGTTGTTGGATTGTATTTTCGGCTTGCTGGTTGTTACTTCTAGTGTTGGATGTGGTTGCTGGTTTTCATGGAGTCTGCACAGCCTTGGTCTTGGGCTGATCTCACACTCAAACCCCCTTTGTACTTCGATCCAATCAATTGATCAAGGGGCTAATCACTTTTGTTTGAGCTGGTTGCTAAAAATCTTTGCTTTCTCTTGAACAAGGGAAGGGTAGCAAGTATCAACTTCAATTGAACAAGTTCAACCTTGAAAAATGAAATGTAGTAGGTCCAAGAACCATTGAACGCTTTAACTTGTCCATTGAAGAAGGCGAAGGTTGGACGAGAGACTTGACCAACTTACTGCTTTCAGGTAGCCCCAAAAGTATTTGGATTTACTTTTCAGTCTAGATTTTGTGATGAGTTAATTGCATTATCTTTAGTTTTCCGAGTTCATATATGACAAACAAAAAAAAGCTCTCTTCTCTTTCCTTTGTTTTTTCTTTCCCCCCTCCCTTCCGCCCTAGCGGTGGCCTTTAGCGCTGCATGCTAGGATTCAGATCCGTCTATTCTTCCCGGTGTTATCCTAAGTTTTTCAAACCCTTCTAGTTAGAGCCTTTGGGGTGCGCGCCTATGTCTCCGAGCTCTTGGAGATCGGTCCGGTGAATGTGGTAGTTATGGAACGTTGTTTCTCTGTTGAAGCAAAAGCCTTTTGCTTTATGACGAAGGTTGGGTCCTCTAATCTTTGATTAAAGGAAAGGAGGAAGGGCTTTGTTGGGGTCATCATTGTGGGTCTTTAGAGATCTGTCTGGTCAGTGGCTATGGTGGAAGTGGCATTTCTATCTCAGGTTAAGGAATATACGGTCCAGTAAAGGGATTATTTGGATTCTAGAGGGCCAAGATGGGTGGAGCTGGTGTCGTTTTGTGGGTGAGATGAGACAGATGCTAGCGTATCAGGGTGGAAAGGTTGGGTCCGTAGCCTCTGAGTTTCCATCTTTGTTGGGGAAGCAGTTTGAGGTTGAGGCGAGAGCTTCTTCTAGGTTTGTTTCTGGATGGTCCTTTGTGGATGTGCTGCGATCGACGGTTGGTGGGTTGAAGCTTCTGTCTTCGTGTCCCCTTGATGTGTTTCCAAGGTCAGCCTGTTTTGAGGCGGAGCATGGCGGAGTTGAGCTGCACTTTGTAGGGGACTGCTACAATTTGGAGGTTCAGCAAATCTCGCCGAAGAACAACGGTCCTCTTGAGGCATCTTTGCCGGCGGTACAGCCTTTGGCGGCGGCTAGGGGTGTAAATGAGCCGAGCTTGAGCGAGCTTCTCTTGTTTGGGCTCGGCTTGTTTAAATTTTACTCGAGTTCGAGCTTGAGACGAGCTAAAAAATCGAGCTCGAGCTCATAATAAGTCAAGCCGAGCCGAGCTAGTTCATGAACTAGCTCTTATATTGAATTTAATTTATTAATTTATTTTTTTATTATAAATTTAAACTTCAAGTACTCCTAAACGGGTCAAGAAGTCAGCTTTCATATAAACATTTGCTTAGTCTGGCTAGTAGAGTATGAAGGCTGAGTCAATACAGTAAGGAACTTGGTTTCTAAAAGAGAGGATATACATCATTTTATTATAAAATGATGTTATTAGAAGAAAAAAAAAAAAAAAAAAAATCATCAATTTTTAATATTAATATGAGGAATTATGTGAATAACTACCAATTCGAGCCTATATGAGCTGCTCACGAGCTTAGCCGAATCGAGTCAAACTAGCTTCGTTTAATATTCGAGCCAGGATTCATGTTCATGAAACGCTTCATTTAATATTCGAGCTGAGCTTATGCGAGTCGAGCCCGAGCTCGCGAGCGAGCGGCTTGCTCTCTTAACAGCCCTAGCGGCGGCAGATTCGTTGTTGAGGATGAAGAGGACAGAGGATTGGGTGAAGTCTCATTTAGGGCTTCTTCGAATTGAGCTGGATCGGGCCTTAGTTAGGTTGGTTGAAGGCCTCGTCGTTGGGCTGGATTTGACGCCCAAAGGGTTGCAGAACAGGGGCGATTTTTTGGGCCATGTGGGTTTGGGTTCCTGTTCGGGTCCCGTTTTGGATCCCATTTCGAAAATGGTTTTGGTTCACCCATCTGGACCCGTCTCGGTAGCCAGTGCGTTTTCTTTTCCTGTTTTGCCTTGAGAGGGAAGTTTGGTTCACATTTCTAGCCCCGTCTCAGTTTTTGTTGTTCTGTGTCGGATCCCGGCCCCAAGGACGTGACTCAAGAGGGCTTGGCAGTGGAGTGTCCGGCAGTCGTTGGGGACGCCTAAGTGAGCAGTGTGGGTTTGTGCTTTTCGGGCCCGTCTTACTTCTCTGAGTTGGTTGTCTTGCCAGATATTCCTTCTATTGCTTCAGGGGCTGTTGCTTGAGGAGATTGACTCTGTTTGCTTTTGGAGTTGTCAGAGAGTGGGACTCCCTTAGTCCGATCAGTGTACAAGAGTCAGCAGACTCTAAAATACTTCCGAAGAGCTAGGGAAGCTAGAGGAGCACCGATGAAAGATTCCTTTATTGTTGAGGTAGTGGAGGCTCTCAGTGCTCGGCAGGTGCAGTATCAATCCACGCCTATTGCTGGGTTTGTTGAACAGTTATCGTCAGAAGCTGCTAACGGTCAGGCGTCTTCAAAGGCTGAGAAAGTCTCTTCCATTGGGGTCGCAGCTCCTTTGAAGCCTAATCCTCAGAAGGTCTACTATGATGAGGGTTTCTTAATCCTAGTCCATCAATGAAAGATAATCCTCCTCCCTCGCCTAAGTTGTCGGTCGCTTCGTCGTCAACTATGGTGGTTGTTGTTAAGGGGGAGGATTCCAGGTTGAATGGGTTGGCCCAATCTCAAAAATGGCCATTAGGCTTCTGTCCTTCTGGAGAGATCGTTGTGTGGGATCAGGGAGGTGAGCTTTGGGATGGTGTGGATAGTGATTCCCCCTAACCTCTGGATGTTTACCCTCCATCAGGAGATTGTTGAGTGGGATCAAGGAGAGGATGATTTCTTCCCCGATCCCCTAGATTGGATGTTGGATTGTGACAAAGATGAGGATCCGACTTTGGCGCTGCTGGATGTTGTTGAAGAGGATTTTCATTGGGAAGTTAAGGTTGCTCGGCCTAAGTATATGGGCAAAAGGGAGTTGTTTAATTTGAAGAGCTTCGTTAACTGTGGCGATGCATATACATTTGATTGGCGAGGGAAAGGCAAGGCTCACATGTGGTAGTGTTGAGTTCCCTTTTGGACTTCGGGTGGGAGGGTTTTTGGTCCTTGTGGGTTTGTGGGATTTTTTGTGGGCTAGTTTGGTCGTTGCTATGTTCTTGGTGGTGTTGGGTTTTTGCGGGTTCTTCTTTTTTTAAATTTTTTTTTTTTTTTTATCCTTTTTGTATACTTCTTTTATGCTTGGGTGCACCTACACTTTTTATATAGCTTTCTTGATATTACCTATCAAAAAAAAAAGAAAAAAAGTGGAGGTTTCCAGCTGCTTGCTATAGATATTGAGCGGCGGATCCCCCCCAAAACAGGCATTGAAGTCCCTTTGAATCTGGGATTTAATGGCTACAAAAAATGAAGTGTATCTTCCATTCCTACAGCTGGTCGAATGAGCTCTTTCGTGCTCCCTCTTTCCATGCTTTCCCTGGGGAGTGGAGTGGGTCCACATGCTTATCTCCAATTTATAAGCCATTCCGAACAAGAGAAAATGATCTGACTTGTCAAAACTATTTTCTCCTAGTACCTTCCATATCTTGGAGGTCTTACGCAGTCAGGTTGCAATTGATTATTTTCTTTCTTTTTGCCATACAGACTTATTGGTCATTCTTGTTCATTTTGCCTAAAAGTGTAACTAAGCAGGTGGAGCAAGTTCTTTGGAGTCTCTTGCGGAAGGCGAGTGACCTCAGCCACGGTGGGGCAATGGCTGCCTAGGTTTGTATTTGTCTTCTTAAGCAAAAGGGTGGTCTTGTGATTACAAATTTTGAGGTTTGAAACCGAGCGGCTGTGCTCGAACACATCTGGCACATTTACTTAGACAGTGACCATTCTCTTTGGTCTTGGGGCAATGGTTGCTTGGGGCAAGTATTTGTCTTCTCAAGTATGAGGGTAGTCTTGGGATTACAAATTTTGAGGTTTGGAACCGAGTGGCTGTGCTCGAACACATCTGGCATATTTGCTTAGACGGTGACCATTCTATTTGGTCTAACTGGGTAAGATCCTACCTTCTCGGGATTTTTGGGAGATGAGACACTCAGGAGTAAGTTCTTGGCTTGGGGAAGAAGTCAAGTTTAGTAATTTCTCCTGATTGGCGTGCAGCTCAAATAACCTCCATTAAGCTTAATGGAAGTATATTCAATGGGTCAAACGAGTTGAGGTTTTCCTGAGTGGTAAAGGAAAGGGCAGTCATTTAACTGCTCATCTACCTACTTCTGACCTAGTTCTGTAAACGTTTGGGAGCAGGATGATGCTCAGATCATGACCTGGTTTGTGGAGCTTCAAATTTCCTATTTTCTTGGATTCCCAAAGAGGTTTATGGCCATGCAATTGAATTATATTTTGGAGTGAACAATGTAACAGGAACTTATCAAGTTTCCCTTGAATATTCTCTTTTCAACAAGATAATAAGAGTTTGGAACAGACATTCTTCAATGATTCGAATTTGTGTAGACTTCAATCAGTATTACGACTGCAACCATCAAAATAACAGGCCAAGTTCACCAATACCAACACCACACAGTTGACCTGAACCATTTAGCTTCTCGGGGCACGGGTGAAGTACATTTAAGTTTCACTCATGGCTTTGGTGAGGGAAACAATGGCAACGTTGGTGTCATTCAACCAACATGGCTATGGTGATGATGAGTCAGTGCCTCCAACCCCTAGGTGCGGAAGAACAGAGAAAAAGCCTTCAAACTTGTTGCAGAACAAAGAAAAAATAAATAAATAGAAAAGAGGAAGGAAAAAGAATGAAGAATTTATTTGCTATACATGATTATTCTAATGCAGTGCTCAGATACCATGTAGCGAATTCTATGAAATAGTAATTGATTTGTAGCCCCTTCCTTTATTTATAGATGTTTGTACGGGAATATTCTGACAGCTATAGGACACCTCAGTAGGACACACAGCCTTCTCCTAGAAGGTTTACATGCCACTCCTCATACCCTTGGAAAATTAAGCACCATTCTAGACATCCATATATTCATTCTAACATTATGTAAATCGATGTCCTTATGGAATTGCCTTGTAGATTTCGGATTGACATAGGAATTGCTTTCTTAATTTTTTTCTTATCATGGTTTATATTCACCCCTTTTCAACTTGTTCATCAAAAAATTCGCCTCTTCAACTGTAAATCTAACATGTGTTGATGGTTAGATGCTTCAATTCACATGCATATGCGTATGTCCAAATGCACAACTATACATGTATGCATTCCCACAGCCAAGTACCTGAATCCAAGGCGGAGTCAAATGTTACATCGGTATTGCATTTGTATGCTTGAAATGTTTTACTCCTAAATTACACTGTTGGTATTTCTTGCATCTATGTCATTTTCTGAGTTTGTTTTTTTTTTTTTTGAATATCCTGTGGTCAATTATGATGTATATGTTGTAGTAGTTTTATTATGATGAATTTCCTACCCAATGTACAATCACCCGTAAACCAATAAATGTATTTTCACTCTGCTGTGTCATATTTCTTAACGATAGGCTTTATACAAAGATTCATTCTGCCAAATGCACACACGTTAGCATCAACTTGGAATGGAATGGTTTAGTGGAGAATGCCCCTTGCTCTAATTGATTTCCATTGATAGATTTGTTTCCATATGCACAAATAAATTATATGTTGACCGATTTAAATTTTTTCTTCTATTCAGTCATGCATAAAGGTTGCACTAGACTTTGTCTCACCTGAAAATATTGGTGAGTGCATCCGTTTGACAGAGGAATTCCGTACACTTCCTCAGAATCATAGGGCTAAAGAGGACAAGTTGGAGGTATGTCATTGCATTTATCTATGGCATGTTCCAGATGAGTTTATTGTACAGTGGTGCAATTAGTTTGATATTTCATGAGTACTGCTGAGAATTTGGTTTCTTATTTTACTCATGAAAAAATGCTGAGAATTTGGTTCCCGAAATTCAAATAGATCCTGTTATCCTACTGCTTTTTCTTAGATCTTATTTGTTTCACTTTTGACCTTTTCATACCTTAGGTCAGCGATTGTTGATATCAATGCGCTCATTCTTTATAGACATATCACCATTAAGGGTCTTATCGCTTTATTTTTAATAAAACACGCAAGTGTTAACAAAGAAACCTAAGTAATACTATTCATTTACTGCTGCGGATCACTATTATTGTTGCCATCACAATGTTCCCCCTCTTCCCACAACCACAACTATGTGATCCGTCACTTCTCATACCCCTCCCCTCATTCTGAGCTAACCACAGCTGTTTGGCACCAGAAATCACCTCTTATCCTCCGGCAGTCCTCTACCATGATTCTACCTCCACTGTGTTACATATAATCATTTGGTATGCAGTGTGATTAATGCACCAGCGCCTACTTTGTTGCTGTGCTCAATTTCTTGATAAATTGTAGCAAAATTGCAGCATCCATGTTTGAATGATGCTTATGCGGATAAGTATTGACTTGGGTGTGCATATACTTTAATTTCATTCTGGAATGAGCTCAGCGCAATTCGGTTGATTGACTTTCTGCTTTGATAATTATATAATGTGAAATAGTTTCTTTGTAAACATTTAAGTTTGAATCTTGTGTTTGAGGTTTTGATTGCTGTTCTGCTTGAAACAACAGGTGAAGAAAATCATTGTTCATGCCATGAGCCACGTTGTGGACAAGTTGGATCAGAAACCAAGGTTAGTTAATCACCATGGATTCGTATGTAGGGTAAAAAGTTTTCGCATGTATGTGTTGATGAAAACAGGTTGCCTCTCAATCTCTGAAATCTATATGTATTTGATAAACAAAAGTGAAATTTAAAATACAATTCTATCTGGAATTAAAACCTTGTAGCTACAATTGAGCAGGATACCACATGTCAAATTTGCTATGAATATTAAATATTTATACCCAATTTCCTTTAAGGTTACACACCCACCCCCATTTATGCATATCCTTCATTGGATCTGCATAACAAATGCTGTAATTTTTGATAATTATCTCTCCTCATGGTGTCAAAGTCTTTCATTACGTAGCACGTGCATTATGAGCCTTTCCCACCCCGGGAGAGTTGATGGGGACATCAGACACAGGCCACCAATCACACGCATATATAGACGTCGACGTCAGAGGAGGATGACCTAACCCATGACCTTGTGGTTGGGTGATTGGGTGCTGCAGATATCTTGTGTTTGTTCTGCAACAAGGTCTGAGACAGCTACTGTTTCCTCTTTAGAAGATTCAAAGTCGGTTCAACTTCATTGGTGAAGATTTTTGCAACAGTTAAAAGGTTTATTTCTGTTATATAAATACAGCTTGGGTCATGCATACTTGCATAATATAAGATATTTTTGCATACATCAATTAGTCTGTTCCACATTCCACGACTGGTGATGATGTTTATTATGCCTACAAACAAAAAAAGGTAATGGCGAATTTTGTTCAAGTAATTCATCCATCAGTGGGGGATTGTTCTCTGCCTTTGGATTTCATTTTTCTTTATTTATTTATTTTTTTTGTCTCAACCTATTTCATATGTTGCTAACATGTGTTGGCTGACTAAGCTTTGTCAACCCCACTTGGACGGAGTCCGATACCAGGCACTTTGACTACTTTGAAGAAATCAGAGGAAAATTATTTCGATTTTCCAAGGTATAAAAGTTTCGTTTTAGATGTAATATTATATCTAATAAAAGCATTCATTCAGCATCAGTTACATTCGTATTACTTTTACCACCAAAGACATTTAAGGAACACGTTAACAGAATGGGTCTTGATTGTAACCCATTGTGCCCATACTGTTTATGGATTGCATAATGTTTGTTTATGTTATTAAATATTTTTGAGATGTCATTGAATATGTTTATGATTTGTTCCTATTTTCAATTTCGTGCGTATATATAAGATTGGATGAATGACAATGAGAATAGTCTTTTGACAAAAGACATTTTTGTTGGACCATTTTAGACAATACTTCTTATTTATGAACCTTGATTGAACAGGTTGCTAGTTCTATGGTACATGGATTAGATTTTTTAGACAACTGTCATGACTCAAAACTAGTAGGTTGTTTGATTGTGGTACTTGTGATGACCAAACTAAAGTAAGGATGGATTAGATTTTTTGTGCACCTAATGTTAACCTTATTGAGTCTAAAACAATATTAGTCATATGGCCAAGTGGGAGATTGTAAAAATTTATTATCCCTCATGACATGGCACATGTGAATCCTAATGTAAGGTTATTTAATCCTCCTTAATATACTGTTGGTTAATTATTTAAGAGAAGTAGTTTCTTATTTAATTCTTACTTTGATGGGAAGTAGAATTAATGATGAATAAGAAAACCGGTCCTCTCTCTACCCTATAAATATACACAATATCTATCAGCTTTATGTATCTTATGTATCTTTACTTATCAAAAAAAAAAAAAAGTTTTATGTATCGTAAGTGAGTCAAGCGAGAAAAACCATTTCCTAGTGTTTAGGCTTTCTGAAGATTTTATATGCTATGGATTTCGGTATGTTTATTTCATTTACTTATTATGAAAATCATGATAGTTAAGATCTTGGTATTTATTGAATATTATGTTAAATTCGCTTTTACATTGAAAGCCTATGGTAACATTATATATTATGTTAAAATGATAATGATGCTTTATTGTAATGTGATCTTGTTGATGACGACCTCGACCTTGGAGATAACGAACACTCAAATATGCACTTGTTTAACACGCCTCCTACTAATCTTTCTTCTCTTTTTCTCTCCCTAGCATTTCCCTCTAATAGTAAAAGGCAGATAACTCTTCATATTTACTGGTTTATCTTCCCCATCTCCATCTATCAGTTTATCTCCAGTTGTTCAAAAAATAAAAATAAAATATATACATATATATATAAGTGTAGCTTTTACAAACTTCATGATGATGATGATGATGAGTTATTGGGTTTCTTTTAATAATTTCTCAAAGCAGCTCAACCTTTCTCTATATTTATTTAAGTATTTGGTGATTTGAAAAGAGATTCTTGCATGCTCGAACTTTAGAAGGCGCATGCTGCATGAGCCTGGGCCCTGGGGTTTCTTTGCTTATTATATGAGCAAAAAGAAAGACAATGCCTCATTGTTTTGGTGTGGCTTGTTTGGCACAAAACCAAAAACAAACAACACAATCACCAAATACCCAACAAAAAAACAAACCAAACAAGGATGGATTGGTGTGGCTCCTCTTAATTCTTACTAGCCCAATAAATGTTACAGTTATTCCAAATATTAAATCAAATACTTTATGAGAATGGGTAGCAAATTAATATATATGTTCTCACTCAACTTACAAAAAACACATTAATTTCATCTCCTTATGGAAGACAATATATAATAGCAACCAATCTGTCTGGAGAATACAACATCCTTCTAATTGCAAGCCAAAAAATAAAATAAAAAAGTGCCGAAAAATGATTTAATAATGCAACACTAGCTGGCTTGTGCAAGAACAGCAGCATCATGGAACACGTTCAAACTTTGGGAGTGGATAGGTTTTGTGTCTGTATTCACTAGATATGTAGAATGAAAGGAATGTGTTCTCCATACGCTCAGGGGCAGATACTTAATTGCATGAGAGGTAAGGCTGTATCAACATTCGCGTGGACTCCATCTGCATGCATGTCCAATATATAGGAGAGGGATTTATTAAATAACATAATATATCAGCAAATGGATTTAAATTTAACAATACGAATTAAGTAGTGCATAATTAATCATCAACAAAAGAATTAAAAAGCACCTTGGTTAGAACCAAAAATCCAAGCAACAGTAGCAGCCCAGGTCAGCACAACTGCATTTGCAAACAAGAATATATATATGATACGAATATATATATATATATATTGGGGGCCGAGGAGAGAGAGAGAATTACCATCCCTTCCAGAAGTCATCTCCCCTAGTCTTAATTTCCTCAGGGGAAGGAGGAAGAGGAGGAGGAGGAGGATGATTTTGAGGGTAAGCTTCAATATCTTTAATGGAAATGACAGCCAGTACTGGTGGAGCCGTGTAAGGTGGCACTGCAGCGGCACCTGAGCGACATGCTAATTAATGCAAAATCAAAATAACAATAATTATTATTATTATAATTACAATGAACGCAAAAAGAGTCAACGAAACAACCGTAAGCATCATTTGCATGCTAATTGATGATAACGATTAAGGGGCAACATCATTGGGATCGGAAGCTTCAGTATCTTTCAGTTGTTCTTTTTGTGCTTCATGTTTTACATGCTAATTGGATATTATTCTACATATTCCTCTGATATATATATATATATATATATGACAGTGAGTGAGCAAAATTCAAAGGGAAAAGGAAAAATGAAAAACGAACCTTCAAATATGTAGGGCCAGTAAATTTGCTTAAACATTTTTTTTGTTAATTTCTTTGTTGGTGAATGGTGAGTGTGATGGACATTTTCATCACTTGGTGCAAGAGACAATATATGTACTTTCTGAATATATATTTCAAACTACGACCAAAAAACTAATAGAAAATAATTATTAAAAACTGATTTCATTTTATTTTCCTTGAGGAGAAGGGGGCAAAAATCAATTACCTTCAACCTGGTTTTGATCATCGTAATTCATATTTAAACAAAGCGCTTGAGAGAGAGATGAGGGGCTAAGTAGGAGGAAATGTAGTAGTAGGTCTAAAAACATGGAAGGTTTCTTGTATAAAAAGACTTGGGAATGGTGGAGTGGTTGTAGCTTAATTCTAAAAGGCAAATAAACTAATGCTAGGAATAATTCATTGATGGAAAACTATCCTAAAGTTGGAAATCTAGGGGAATATGGAAAGTTACAATGCTGAAAATATGATCTAACAGTTGGGAAGCGAACTAGATCATTGAATCGCCCGAGTTAAAATTTTCCTAAGAATGTGAGGCTATGCCGAGTGTGGCTAAAGCGAATGATTTTGTGATGCATCTTGTGGACCACTACTCGAGTTGTGGTCCAGTGCTCAATTCTGTCAAACCACCGCTTCAGCAATGGTTGAGCGCTCAACACTACCCGACTATTACTCAAGTGATGGTTAAGCCAATGTCTAGTACTAGTAGAGTTCTTTGCACTCCCAATTGTCCTGCATTAGTGTCACCTCCACTTTAGAAAAACTCATCCACGAGTTGTGCTCAATCAGAGGGTGGTACTCGAACAAATCAGCAACATTGAAGGTTGAAAAGATGGTGATGTGTGACAACCCACTTGATTAAACATAAAAAATAAAAAAACATATCATGGATGAAGTGAATCGTCACATTGGCATGACAGTACTGCAGTATACCATGAACCCATGTATTAATCTAATAAACAATATAAATAAGTCTCATAGTAATTCATGCATCATATCTCAATATTTGTCAAAATCCATATCACTGTAGTGGAAACTAATCAACATTAGACATAACATAACACATTTAAAGCAGACATGTACATCTATGTGAAAAATGTTTACATATAAAAGTGTCACACGCGACACGAGCCATATACAAATTAGTATCACTTTAGACGATGTCTATACAAAAGGTGGACTAATAACAAGTTCGACAAAAGAGCATCTGGCACACAAGGCCTTAAGTCATCGTAGTAGCCCAAACACATTGCCACCAGATTCTCACCTAAAGTCTAAGTACCTACATCAACAATGTCATCTATGTAGTCATAGAGCAAGCCACAACTACGTAGCAGATATATACAGTGCCCCAAGTAATTACTGGGCTATGTTTAGCTTAGTTGGAGGATTAACAAGATTTTCCGGTTCATTAGGGTTCGTTGGAAGATTTTGGAATTTTTGGTTATGGCCAAACGTTCATAGGGGAGACCAACGAACATTCATTGACCAAATTTTGACCTACTAGGTAACGACCAAACGTTCGACCTACAAACTTAGAACCATTGTGCAATAGTACACCGAACATTCGCCCTAAGGCCACCAAACGTTCACTAACCTGCATGACTGTTACAGCAGCGCCCTAAGTTTTTCCAACTCTATAGATACCCCCTCCAACGCTCTTTTATGCTTCATTCTGCCCTCTGAGTCCTAGAGAGACCCTGCTTGAGTGATTGGTGAGTTGCAAGAAGGAGAATGAAAGTTTTTTTGGAGATCCTTGTTCTAGAGAGGTAACATTCTTAACTTGACTTGTTTTTTACCTAGTTGTTATGCTGGTTAAACGTTTCCATAGTGTGATTGCTGGGTTTTGGGCTTGTATTGGTGTTTTAGGTTTTAATCTTGGTTTAAGCATGAGTTAACGCTTCATTCTTGTTAGACGTATTTTCTTTTGCATGGAAATGTTATTTTGGGCTAGGAGTATGTTAAGAATCATGTTGTGACCTTAAAACTTGCTTTGGAGTGATTAAAAGGTTCTTTGGTTCAAAATGAGTTTTCTGCCCAGCAGAGAACGTTCGCACCCTTTTGGCCGAAAGTTTAGCTTCAAGCCCAAACGTGCAGGCTATCTTGACAAAATGTTCGGTGGCCAAGCAAAAACTATGATTTGGACATGTTTAGGTCTAAGACTCATTTTAGCTTAGATTTAAAACTGATTATAGGTCTTTTCACATATTTGGAGAGTGTGGAACATCTTGAGGAATATTTGGAGGAACAATACAACCCAAGTGAGTACAAACTCACATGAATACTTGTTGTTACTTTTCTTGCATTGCAATGCTATTTTATGTGTATCAAACATGCATTTTTACAACTCTCATGAAACACATTTTGATCTACTATGAACTCTATTTTGTGAAAAAGTGTGTTGCTTAAGCAAGATAATGAATATGGAGAGATTTGTAAGATGATGCACGTAAAAGATGGATAAGACTAATTGCATCATACGACATGGTACACCGGTACGTGCGAGTTAACTGTCATGGGCTTACAATACATATTAACAGGGACAGAGCCAAAAAGTATTATGGGCACGGGCCAAGGTATAAATTAAAAATATATTAAAATAGGTGTAAGCGTCGAAGCATGAATGAGAAATAAATTAAGATTGCATATCAAATTAATATATAAAAACAAAATTAGCATCAATTTAGTTTTAACAAAAGATAAATAAAAGAAATGATACATAGATAATTGTTTCATAATACATTTCAAATTTCAGCTCAAACACGGATTAAAATGGAACCCGTCGTTTTTTTATATCTCGAAAATCATCTATGATTGAATCTATACTAAATGTCACAACAATTTCTCTTTCGACGTACAACATCAGAGAATTTGTTAGAAACTCATCTTCAATTTTGTTTCGAAGCCTAGTTTTCACAATATTCATAACTGAAAATGCTCATTCTGTAGTTGCGGTAGAAACAAGAAGAGTAAGCACTACAAAATTATATATTTTTTGTCATAGACCATTAGTGACGTGTCAAGGTGTTAATATGTTACTAACGGTTAGTGACGTGTCAATAATAACGTGTTTGGCGGGTTAAAAAATTGGTCGTTACTACTAGAAATTTAGTAGCATGTCATATTTTGACACATTACCATTTAGTAACGTCTTAGTTTTGACACATTACCAATATTTTGATAACGTGTCATAATTGACACGTTACCAAAGAAGGTGACGTGCTATATATGACACGTTACTAAGATATTTATAACGTGTCAAACTTGACACGTTACCAAAGTGGTAACGCATCATAATGACACGCCACCTTCTTTGGTAACGTGTTAAGTACATGTTACAAAAATTTTGTAACATGTCATTATGACACATTACCAAAGGGTAACGTGTTATAATTGACATGTTACAAAATTTTTGTAACATTTACACATAATACTGTGACATGTCACTATTTGATGACGTGTCATAGTGAACACGTCACCATTTGTGGTAGGGAAAAAAATTTTTATCATTTTCTCGGGTCGTTATACCCGAATTTTAGAGCTGCCACCTGATATACGAGTTACATCAACCTAACTATCATAACCTATCACAAACTATCCATCAATCTAAATATAATAAGGGAAATTATAAACAAACTCCTTAGGTCAATGCGCCTTCATTAAAAACTCTCTATGTGGGTGAAACCCTAAGCCCCCCTCCAGAGCGTCGCCACCTCAGGGGAGGAGGGATGCCCGTTGCCTGCATCCCTCCTCCCTTTCTCGCTTCCCGATTTTTGTTTTAGGTTTGTTTTTGTCTTTGGTGTTTTTTGTTCTGTTGTGCTTGTGTTCTCTCTCGGTGGGTACTGCTTTTGGGGGTTTTCAGTCAAACTCTCCCCCTTCCTGTTTGTTTGCGTGTGCCGCCGATCTCCCCCGCGCTCGCTTCGCTGCTCACCGCTTGCTGTCGGGTCTTTTCACGCGCCCCTCCTGTGCCAAGCTTTTTGTGCCACCTTCCGCGGCAGCTTCCGGCCAGCTCGCAATCGGCCTCCCCCGGCTGCCGTGACCCGCTTTGAGTGTTTTTCGCATTTATTTTCCTATTTTGTTGTTTTTCTGTTTTGTATTTCCTTTGAGTTCCCCTGTATTTGGTTTTATTTGCTGTAATTTCTTTTCCTGCATTAGTTTTATTGTTCCATTTATTTCCCTGTATGGTTTTATTTATGCTTGTAATAAGGCTTTCTCCTCCTACTTTGTTGCACCCGGTTGCTGCCTGATATTATTGGTCCAAACCTTTGGGTTGTGGATGTGAAATTTATCCTAACTTTCGAGTCAAGGAGGATGAGTATCGGCTTGTGGGTTTTGCTCTCAAGGCCGAGGAATAAGTATCGGCTTGAGAGTTTTGCTCTCAAGGCCGATGAATAAGCGCTACCTATGCATTAGATGGTGTCTGTTTGATGCAGATCTGAGTTTTCAACCTGATATTTAGTCATAGGTTTGTGGATGCTGTGTTTTGGTTGATTTGGTCTGTTGTTGATGACTGTATCTTTAGCTTCGGCTATGATTTACTTCAGAGCTTTTTGCTTTATTTGTAAGAGCTTTAGGCTCGCAACTTTTATCAATGAATGAGTATGGTATGTTTCAAAAAAAAAAAAAAAAAAACTCTCTATGTGTTTTTTTTCGGAAATTGACTCCCTGAGTCAATCGAAACTATAATAAATTCCCTATCGTCAAAAATTTTTAACAGCCATTAGGGCCACTCAAAACTCTCTGTTTTACTTTATTAAAATATTAATTTTTTATTAATTTAATTTAAAAAAATTAAATCTTCAAAAAAAAAAAAAAAAAATTGAAGGGTGGCCAGGGGTGGCACCCCCCAACCCCTGCAGCCACCCCCAGGTAGGGCTGTAAATGAGCTGAGCCGAGTCGAGCTTTGCCAATACTGGGTCGGCTCATTACAAAGGGGAAATAATTGAGCCGGTCTCGAGCTCAAGCCGAGCTAGAAAACCATTGCCCGAACTCGGCTCATTGGAAACTACATTGGCTTAGGATCGAGCTTGGGCTCACTAGAATGGGAAATTCGAGCCAAGTCGAGTATTCGAGTGGCTCGACTCGGCTCGAGCACAAAAATGTTGAGTTAATTTCTTTCCAGTTTATCGAGCCCGAGCCCGAGCTCGAGCCCGATTAACGGGCCAGACGAGCCTTAAATGTGTGGCTCGGCCCGTTTAAGGCTCGTTTAATGGTCCAATTTATTGAGCCCGAACCCGAGCCCAGTTAAAGGGTCAAACAAGTCTTAAAATGTGTGGCCCAGCCCATTTAAGGCTTGTTTAATGGTTAAAAAAGAAGTAAAAATTCATATCACTAAAAATTCAAATTCAGTGAACAAAAACACAAAATTCATCATAAAAATTCAATATAATTGTATGATTGTATCTACATCGGCAAACAGCCATATGACAAACTACAAGCAAATTGGAAATGAATATAATATAGTTTACAAAGCAAATTCTAAATGAACCTTTAATAGAGATTACAAGCTAATTGAAAATGAACCTATAATAGAGATTACAAGCAAATTGAAAATAAACCAAAAACAGGGATTACAAGCTAACACAAAATGAACCTATAATAGAGATTACAAGCAAACTCAAAATGAACCTATAATAAAAATTACAAGCAAAAAAAAAAAATGAACGTATAATAGAGATTACAAGGAAACTCAAAATGAACCAATAATAGAGATTACAAGCAAACTCAAAATGAACCTATAATAAAGATTACAAGCAAATTCAAAATGAACATAAACAACAAGATTACTTAAAACAAGATACAACAATTTTGGTTCCCAGTTGCAGACTTGCAGTTGCCACAAACTAGCTCTCTGAGTCTCTGCATTCAATGATTTAAAATTAGTTACATGATTCACATGAACAAGTTAATATAATCAAATTCAGAAAGAGATAAAAGATTATAGACCAATAAGAAAAATACAACTAAATTACACAGCCCTAGTTGCCACAGGCCCACACAGACAGTCACTGCATTCAATGAAAAAGAAAATTGTTAGATGTTTTTAACTCCCTTGCAAGTTGTCAAGGGAGAATTATCACTTAAGATTATGCAAATGGACATTTTAATGATTGTTCAAAAACCAGATATGCAAAAACAATGGGAGGGCAGAATGAACACAAGTTGATGCATGATATAGGCTAATAGGTTACAAGCAAACTCAAAATGAACCTATAATTAAGATTACACACAATTAAAACAGGTTGTCCAAATGTCCAATATTCCAAGTTCCAACAAAGCTAGCAAAGGTATAAAAATTAAATCAGGTTATCCAAATGTCCAATATTCCAAGTTCCACCAAAGCTAGCAAAGCTATTGCAATTATTACAGAACATAACATCAAAATCTAATGTTGACATTCAAATTTCATATTCAATAAGCAAAGGAAAGCAGTAAACAAATTCCCTCACAGAAATGAGAAAACAGCATTCATGGCAAATTTGACAATTCCACTTCCAACATTTTCCCGAAACACAAAAACAAAGTTAATAAGGTGAAATTATAAGTAAAAAAGAGCTTGGAAAATGGAAATAAATAAAATAACAGAATCATAAAGAACTTGCATTCAATGATTTAAAACTAGTTACATGAACAAGTTAATATAATCAAATTCAAACAGAGATAAAATATTAGACCAATGAGAAATATGCACCTAAATTACACAGCCTTAGTTGCCACAGGCCCACATAGACAGTCACTACATTCAATGAAAAAAAAAAATTGTTAGAAGTTTTTAACTCCCTTGCAACATGTCAAGGGAGAATTATCACTTAAGATTATGCAAATAGACATTTTAATGATTGTTCAAAAACCAAATCTGCAGAAACAATGGGAGGGCAGAATGAACACAAGTTGATGCATGATATAGGCTAATAGATTACAAGCAAACTCAAAATGAACCTATAATAAAGATTTCACACAATTAAAACAGGTTGTCCAAATGTCCAATATTCCAAGTTCCAACAAAGCTAGCAAAGGTATAAAAATTAAAACAGGTTATCCAAATGTCCAAGATTCCAAGTTCCACCAAAGCTAGCAAAGGTATAGCAATTATTACAGAACGTAACATCAAAATCTAATGTTGACATTCAAATTACATATTCAATAAGCAAAGGAAAGCAGTAAACAGATTCCCTCACAGAAATGAGAAAACAGCATTCATGGCAAATTTTACAATTCCACTTCCAACATTTTCCCCAAACACAAAGACAAAGTTAATAAGGTGAAATTATAAGTAAAAAAGAGTTTGAAAAATAGAAATAAATAAAATAACAGAATCATAAAGAACTTGCATTCAATGATTTAAAAGTAGTTACATGAACAAGTTAATATAATCAAATTAAAAAAGAGATAAAAGATTAGACCAATGAGAAAAATGCAACTAAATTACACAGCCCTAGTTACCACAGGCACACACAGACAGTCACTGCATTCAATGAAAAAAAAAATTATTAGATGTTTTTAACTCCCTTGCAACATGTCAAGGGAGAAATATCACTTAAAATTATGCAAATAGACATTTTAATGACTGTTCAAAAACTAGATCTGCAAAAACAATGAGAGGGCAGAATGAACACAAGTTGATGCATGATATAGGCTAAAAGATTACAAGCAAACTCAAAATGAACCAATAATAAAGATTACACATAAGAAAAACCAGTATATGCAATGTAGATAAACTTGAAAACAACAAAAGGAAATTGGAAAAGTGAACAAAGTAAATTACCTCAATTCCGAATCTCCATGCAGTTATAAGTTATAACTTATAATAAAGCTTAAAGCAGGTAATCCAAATGTCCAACATTCCAAGTTCCAACAAAGCTAGCAAAGTATAACAATTAATACAGAACATAACATCAAAATAAAATGTGACATTCAAATTACATATTTAATAAGCAAAGGAAAACAGTAAACATATTCAGTTTTTTTAGAGAATCCCTCACAGAAAATGAGAAAACAGCATTCACGGCAAATTTGGCAATTCCACTTCCACCATTTTCTACAAACACAAACACAAAGTTAATAAGGTGAAATTATAAGTAAAAAAGAGCTTGGAAAATGAAAATAAATAAAATAATAGAATCATAAACTTACAGATATTCAAAAAAATTTCTTAATGCCATGAAGTGATCTAACCCAATCTGAACCACATAGGAGCATTTGAACAGTATCAATTGATAATGATGCTCTATGGGGTTCAATAACTCTACCACCCGCACTGAAAGATGATTCTGAAGCAACTGTACTAATTGGAACAGCCAATACATCCCGCGCCATCTTAAGATAAGATGTGGTACTTTAAGGCGTTGGATTTCCACCATCCCAAAGCGTCAAATTTTGCATCACTATCTTCACCATTCTCACTATCAAAAATGAATACATCTTCTTCAAGATAAACATCCAAATCAGTTTTTATGGGCCGGATGATGTCATTGCTTCTAACATGTTGCCTAAACCGTGATCTACCACCAGAAACTACTTCTGTAACAGAGGCAACTGTAGTAGTAGCAGCACTGACTTCAGCAGCTGCTTGTTGTTGAATGATAGATGCATTATGGGCAGCAACATAAACCTCAAACAATTCTTTTAAAGTATTCAGCACGGCCTTTATGTTATCACCACGAACATCAAGTGGATAAATGATAGGAAAACAGAACCTAATCAACTTCATTTTGTATCTAGGATCCAACACAGCAGCTAAGGTCATCACCATATTAGATTCACCCCAATACTTATCAAATTTATCACTCATCTTAGCTGCCATTAATCTTATATATTCATTCCTATCTACAGCCTTAATATCCACAATTTCTTTCATTCTCCACACCTCAGGTAGAAACAGATTGGATGTAGGGTAGTCACTGACAGAGACAACATTGGTCACATCATTGAAAACAGCTAAAACTTTGTTCACATTCTCAACCTTATCCCACTGTTCAGGACTTATCACCCACAGAAAAGCCTGCTCTACTCTATGGTATCTAGGAAACACTTCCTTGAACCTAATTGCAGTTTTCAACATCAAGTAGGTGCTATTCCATCGAGTAGGAACATCTAAAATAAGTTTATTATAACCCAAGTCCAACCGCTTTGCTATATCACTAAATACATTCAACCGCCTCTCAGAAGCCACTATATACTTAATCCCCTGCCTAACAGAATCTATTATGTCCCCTTTTCTGAAAGCCCTGCTTGCACCAACAAATTGGTAATATGAGCACAGCACCTAACATGAAACATAAGCCCTCCAATAGGCAAACTACCCCTCAACTCAATATCATCCCTCAAAATGTCAATGGCAGCAGCATTAGCACTTGCATTATCAATAGTTATTGTAAATACTTTATCCAAAATGCCCCATTCAATAAAACTGTTTCTCAAAGCTTCAGCAATAATAACACCCGAATGTGGAGGAGGTACATTACAAAAATTTAAAATCCTCTTTTGGAGTAGCCAATTAGAATCCACAAAATGGCAAGTAACTGTTGTGCAAATTTATTTAACTCGCAAGTGCACGAATCAATTGTAGTTTAATGGATTGCAAGTGCGAGGTCGATCCCATAGAGAATTGTATTTTTGAAAGAACAATTTATATCTAAACTAATTAAATCCTAATCTAGTTCCAAAAGGGTTTTGATTTTTGAGTTTTGAAAATTAAAGGATAAACATAAACTAAATAAAATAAGTAAATCTAAGGATAAAGGTACTAAGGTTTGGGAATTCACACTCACCAAATCATAACAACATACTTTATGTTCATCAATATTAATCCGAAGTTCTCACAAATTAAATCATAGATATGTTTTACTATGCTTCAAAGAATTAATCAAAACCATCCCATGTATCCATTCATTGACCAAATCACAAAAGGAATCCAAATTCAATTGAAACACCAGATGTATCCGTAGAACAAATCACAAGGGATATCCAATTTTTATGAGTTAAAAGCCAAGCAATCAATCATATGAAATTATCTCAAATCATCACATGTATCCTTGAATCACAAGAGATATCCAAGAATTACTCCACATAATTGATTAGAAATAAAACAATTGAAATATAAAACCCAATAAAATCAGAATAATAAAAACTTACATAAAAGTGATGTTGTTCTTCATCGGTGAGGCTTCATCCCCAACCTTAGTTGGGAATTTAGCTCCACATAAAAATAAAATCTAAACCTAAACCTAAAGAAAAACTAAACAAAAGAATTTTGCTCTCTGGGATTGTGTGTCTTTTCTTGAATGCAAAGAAGTCTATTTATAGGCTTAGGGAAGTCCTAGAAGCCCAAGTAAACCTAGATAATTCGGAAGTCTGTCTCCCAGTCAAAATAGAAGTCTGAAATCGGAATAGGATTCGTCCAGATTTGTGTCCTTTAATTGCGGGGCGATTTTGACATAGTAACTGTACGAATTACGAAAATCCTATTTCACAACAAATTGTAGTATTTTGAGCTAGCTTTCCAATGCCGTTTGAATCACTTCAATCAGATATTTGAGCGGAGAGTTATGGTCAAAATACTAAGACGTGTGCAGAATCTGAATCTGAATTTGAATCCGATCCGAAATCTTATCCAATCTGAACTTTAATCTGATTTAACCTTTCCTTAGATTTGGTTAAACTTAACCACACAATCTAGGTCTTCTCAAAGTATGCTTTCTTCCAAACTTCTCATTTTTCTCTTTAAAGCTGCAGTTTTTCTTCAATGACCTACAAAACACTAAAAACACAAAACTAACACAAAATATTAAATAACGACACAGCTAAAGGATTAACTAATGTAAATAAAAGGGTCCAAATATGTAATATTTGGCACTTATCAGTAACCACCATATATGAAACCCTTTAGGAGGAGGTCCACATATCAGTAGTTATGTTTACCCTATCAATCCCACTAAGAAGTGTTTTCAACTTTTTCTTTTCAATGTTATAAGTGGCAATGCAATCACTTTTTACAGTGGCACGACTAATTTTTTTCCAATATGTTGTGCAAGCCCTCATGAACTTGTTAAAAAGTTCATGCTCCATCATATTAAAGGGATATTCATGTAGAAGTACCATATGGGCAGCAAGTTCTCTAACTTTCTTCTCATTGAAAGTAAAGTTTGTCAAGGTCCCTAAACCATCATTGCCATCACTAGGTTCAAATGACAAAGTCTTTTGCTTCTTAAGGCTATTCAACTCCACAAACTTCACACAAGCAGTTAAATGCCTACTAAGGGTGGAGGTAGTACTAGATTTCCTTACAAAAAAACAACCTCTTACACCAATTACACTGGGATTTTTTTACACCATTTATTTCAATAGAAGAAAAGTCATTCCAAACTTTGGAAGTCTTTTGCCTTTCCTTCCTTTGAAAGGCAGCTGACACACCTTCACCCGCAGCCCCAGCCCCAACCCAAGCCCTAGCCCCATCCACCCCATCCCCAGATTCAACAACAACAGGAGAAACCAGATTAACATGTTCATCTAGTGCGCATTCAATACTAGCAGACACACCAGATCCAGGAGTAGGGTCGGCAGTAAGTGAATCATCACCCAAATCAACATCATTGAATGCATTGAGTTGAAATGTATTCTCCATAACTGTTAATAATTTTTAAAATTTAAAAGCTCGATAAATAAAATAACTAAATAAGTAATGAGAGAGCAAATGTTAAAACAGATTCATGAGTTCTAAGTTCTAACATAGCAAATAATTTTAATCAATTAATTTTAAAAAATCAAAATCACAGATAGGCATAGCAAACATTTTAACATAACAGAAACATAGCTCTAACATAGCAGTTCATGCTAACAGAATCATAGCTCTAACATAGCAAATAACTTTAATCTATTAATTTTAAAAAATCAAAATCATAGATAGACATAGCAAACATTTTAAGATTACATAAACATAGTTCTAACATAGTAAATAATTTTAATATATTAATTTTAAAAAATCAGAATCATAGATAGACATAGCAAACATTTTAAGATAATAGAATCATAGTTTTAACATAGCAAATAATTTTAATCAATTAATTTTAAAAAATCAGAATCATAGATAGACATAGCAAACATTTTAACAAAACAGAATCATAGTCCTAACATAGCAAATAATTTTAATCTATTAATTTTAAAAAATCAGAATCATAGATAGACATAGCAAACATTTTAACATAACATAATCATAGTCCTAACATAGCAATTCATGTTAACAGATTTATAACTTAGCAATTGATGTTAACATAGCAACTTATAACATAGCAATTCATGTATTTATAACATAACAATTAATGAAAACAGACGGAACAAGTTTCTTTTAAAAAAAAACCTGAAACTTCAAGCAAAGGAAATTGTTGCAGCTTGCAAATTCAGTGCTACCAGCCTACCAGACTCCCTGAAATGATGAAATTAGCAACATTAGTTACTAGTTAGTAAGTTTTTGAACAATGAAAACAGTAAACCAGAATGGAATAATAAATTAAGAATACTCGAAAAATATAAAAAATTCGGATCAGGGTTCAAGAAAAAAAACTCAACTTAAAGTTAAAGGCAGAAGAGGCTCTTCAGAAGTCAAAATGTTTTCTGGTTCGAATCTTGTTAGCAAGCAGCAAGCAAGAGCAAACAAATACCAACAACTCAAGTAACGTGCAAGCAAGTCTTGCATACATGATGCATCAGGTTCATACACTCGAGTATTTAAGGGGGATGGATCATAGGGGGATTTGGGAATGAATAAAAAAATGGTAATCGAGTACTTGATAGCCCAGTACTTGATTTCCATTTCCATTACAGTCAGATCAAGAGCAATCATCTTTGTCTCTTCCACACCACAACCAAAATAGTCATAGAACATAAGAACAGTTGAAAACTTGAAAAAACACAAATAATTAAATAAAAACAATGTAAATAAGATAAGAAAATGAGGATTAGGCGGCAAGATTGGACGGGCTAGGAGAACTTTACTGGTTCGCAATAGCAGCGATTCACGCGATTGATCAAGAGAGTTTGGCTCACAAAACTTGTACGAGTGGCTAGAAAGCCATTAGATGGATATCAGATGATCCATCAACGACTCGATTGAGGATCTGAAACGAACGGGGTGTAGGTAGGGGGTTGAGAAGGATTTATTGCGAGCATTCAAGTATTCAACCAACCACGAATCCACGATGGGATATGCATTGAATGCTCCCTCTCTTCGTTTCAAACTCTTAAGTCTCAATCGTTTTTGCCTCTCTAGTTAGCCTGGTTACTAGCTAGTTAGGGTTCTAAGTGAAATGGAGACATGGAGAATGGAGAGAAGAAAGCAAGCGACTGACGGACCGAGTGTGAGAGGAGACTAGAGAGTTCTAGATGATTTTTAGGTTAGTTTTTTCTCAAACAAGTCCCAGCCATTGGATCTGATTTCAATTTTAGTAATGAACGGTTGGATTTGATCCAATCTTTGTCAATTTTTCCTAGCATGCCGCGTGTCCCACTTATGCGTTTATAAGTTTTTAATCCTATACGGCCGTGTCTAATAAATTCTCGTGTAACCCTTTCAGATAGTCCGTCGATTATATAGATTAAATTAGTGATTTTATTTGAGTTGTTCGATCAATTAATTCTAGCAAGCTTACTATGCCCTGCGGAACACTAGATTACTCTTAGGTTAGGCGTGGTATCCAGCTGTCGTCCATTAGATTGATCTAACAGCTGAAGTTTAATCGCCAAAAATTGGACGGCTGAAATACAAGTCAAACGTGTCAGTCTTGATTGTCGTGCTTGCGTGAAGAAACGAGACTGGAAATTAATCCACCGCGTGCGTGAGTTGGTCAATCCGGTGCAATCTATACTCAATATTTCATCTTGACCGTTTAATCATGTTTTTGATTTTTTGATTTATTTTAGAACGTTGGATTAGTGAGCTCATCAGACAAATCGGAGCACCAGATAACTATCACGCGTAGGCATGCGTTACAGCTGACTTCCATTTTCTCAATCCAACGGTTCACGTTTAATCTCAAAAAAATGGACGGCTGGAAATAAATGTTGCACAATCAAGACACGTCAGTCTCGTTCATTGTGCGTTGCGTGCAAAAAGAGAAGGCCAAAAGTGATTCTCTGCTGCGTGACTTAATTGAATCCGGTTTCATTTGTGAAAAATAATTTTTTTGTACGGTTGATTATGATCTTAAACTTTTCATTTAATTTATGACCGTTCGATTAATAAGCTCATGGTGTTATGCGGAACACCAGATACATATCTTTGTGGGGGTGGTATACAGCTGTCGTCCACTTTGCAGATCGAATGGCTATGGAATAATACCAATTAATCGAACGGATAAGATTCTAGGTAAAAGTTCATATATTTTCAAAATTCAAAAAAATTGAATTATCCCGTGTGCACAATTATATGTGAGCTCACCTCTCCGTTTTCCCATAAATGATCTAAACCATTGATCTTTAATAAAATTTCAATCAATTCAACCACAACCGTTTATTTAAGTTAACAAGTTGTTAGTTATAGTACCCTAAAAAAAACTCTAAACGTGTGTTTTTTTTGTTTTTTTTTTCCTGAAAAACGTGTGTTTGGACCAATACCATTATTTTAGAACTATGAAGATACATTTGTTAGGAATTAATAGCATTGTTAGGAATTTGTTAGGAATTAATTAATACATTTGAAGATACCTAACTCTAAACTATGAAGATACGGGATACCATTATTTTACAATGGTTCTAGACTTTTAGTTTATAGGAATTAATAGCATTATTGGCATTTGTTTTACAATACCATTAGACATTAGTTAACAAATTTAAACAATACTTAAAAGTTAAAAACTTAAATACTACTTAATACAATTTTTTTTTAAAAAAAAAAATTAGTACCATATAATTTAATGTTTTTAAATAGCTTATTAATTGGACAATAGACATTAAACCTATATATATACACCTATATTATACCCTTAGATCTTAATTAGTTAATTGTACACACATGACACATTGAACCTATGATTATTATGATTATTATTATTATTATTATTGACTAATTAATTGGACATTGGATATTGGCCATTAAACCTATAAATAATAACATAGTCTATACTCTATACAATGTTAGTTATACACTTAAATTATACCCTTAAATCTTAATTAATTAATTGTACACACATTGAACCTATGAATATGATTATTATTATTATTATTATTAACTAATTAATTGGACATTGGACATTGGACATTGGACATTAAACCTATAAATAATAACATAGTCTATACTCTATACAATGTTAGTTATACACTTAAACTATACCCTTAAATCTTAATTAATTAATTGTACACACATTGAACCTATGATTATTATTATTATTATTATTATTATTAACTAATTAATTGGACATTGGACATTAAACCTATAAATAATAACATAGTCCATATAATGTTAGTTATACTATAGCCTTAGATCTTAATTAGTTAATTGTATACATATTGAAGCTATGATTATTATTGATTAATAACATGGTTAATTTTTTTTTTAGTTACATTGACGTGTGGGTTGGGTCGGGTTGAATGATAAAACGGGTCGAGCTCACGAGCCCTAAATGAGTCGGGCGAGCCGGGAGATTATCGAGTTAAACGAGTCGAGCTCACGATCTCTTAACGAGCTCGAGCGATTATCAAGTTAAACGAGTCAAGCTCACGATCCCTATACGAGCTCGGGCGAGCCTGCCGATCTCGAGTCCAAGCCACCCCAAGGGTGGGCAAACAACCCCTGGGGTGGCTTGCAGCCACCCCATACGGGTTGGGGGGAGGAGAAGGGGGGGGGGGAGGTGGCGGCCAGGGGTGGCCCTGGCTAAGATTTAATTTTTTAAATTAAATTAATAAAAAATTAATATTTTAATCATGTAAAACAGGGAGTTTTGAGTGGCCCTAACTGCTATTAAAAATTTTTGACGGTAGGGAGTTTATTGTAGTTTCGATTGACCCAAGGAGTCAATTTCTGAAAAAAAAAAACACATAGGGAGTTTTTAATGAAGGCGCGTTGACCTAAGAAGTTTATATATAATTTCCCATATAATAATCCAACTATATATATAAATATAATCCAACTACCACAAATATATACATCACAACCGGTACCTATCACAAATAATCCAACTATAAATATATATATACATCAACAAAACATAGGAAATACACAACTTAAATTATACACGAATATAAAAAACTTAACATAAGTCTTAAGTTATTCACAAAAAACTATCAAACAAACTAGTCCAACGAAATCCGAGTGAAGATCATCATGATTATGATCTCCCGACTTCTCCACACTAACTACAAATGATAAAACAAACAATTAATCAGCAAATTGACACTTGTGATAGAATCTTATCAAGTTCTAAGAGATGAGCAACGTCCAAGTAAATTCATCATACTCAATCATATTCAGGTCTAACAAATTGAATGATCGTCGCATAAACAACTTCAACATATATATCTACACGACCTACGCACAAACACATATACATCTATATATATGTTTATTCAATGAGGCGACTTCAACAAATATGGTAAGATTAAATATGCAAAGCTCCAACCACCACCAAACCAACCAAGAACAACAAAGTAGATTATTTTGAGTTAAGTATATACGTTATTCGATTATTATATATTGCATTTTTATTAAGTCATATATATACTCAAGAGGTTGCTAAACGACGGGTATAATGTCTTGACAAACGAGACTTCTGTCCAGTCGGCGTCTGGTGTTGGCTTCCATTGTGATCATCGTCCTCAGCTTCTACTCTTACGTCATCTATACATATTACATTGCAATTGTGTTATATAGATACATATGTCGCATAAAGATACGAACAAAGTTTATTTATCAAACAAAATTACTAGCCATTAAAATGTTAGTCATCTCGTAAGAGAATTGTGCTACTAGAAGAGAAACAATAGTGTTACCTGATTGGCTATCTGCCGAGGATCTCACAATCACACGGGTTGGGGACTCCGAGTCTTGCGGAGCCCTGATAGTTGTCACCTTCGGCTTTGAGCTCATACGTCTCGAGCCCTCAAGGTTGCGACGCCAGACTTCTTACGCCGCCATCTGCATAGCAATCTGCGAGGCTATTTGCGAAGCCATCTATGCAACCATCTATTTAGTCACCTGTGCGGTCACCACCGCAGTAATCTCCTCCCTTCGCTGGGCCAGGATCGTATCCATCTACTCATTGTGCTTCTCCCTCTCAGCTTTAATGGCTCTTTCAAGTTCAGCACGCGAGACCATCGAGCCGCCAGGGTTCTGCGGCCATGCCTGGGATGGTGTATAATATGAGTGGATGTTGCCGCACACAAGTAGAATATTCTTACTAACCCCTCGAACCCGACCCTCATATTCAGGCTTATTGCTATGCGCCTGGGCGTACACGTCGTTCGGTGTCCACCAAATCGTCCCCTGGAGCCCATCTACAAATTCTGAACGGTCAGTTTCCAATAGCTCCTCCATCCGTGCATGTACGTTACATTATACATGATCATCGTTATATATATATATATATATATATATATATATATATATATATATATATATATATATAAGTGTTAATCCTCAATAACTTAATACATAAATAAAAATTCGTGACAAGGTGTAAGGAGCTTACAATTCTCTCCGCGACCACCGGATTTGGGCGGCTACCATCTTTCTTTCTACAGGTCTTGATGTAATTCCTCGCTCGCGTAGGAGCCCTGCCCCGAAGTAATTACCTGCAATAAGTTCAAACCATCAATGAAACGTTTGTGTATATATATATATATTACTCAATATATGACATATACATATGGTAAATTAGAGTAGTACGTCTTCATGTGACACCCTTACGAAACTCTTCAAGCCGGTGTAGTGTGGTGTTTGATTCCGTGCTCGTATGTCTCTCATGTGCTGAGCACATTCCTATGAACACAACATGTAGACGTTATTAATAGTTAAGCCATCGAACAATTATAATTAACGAAACACAAATAGTTTGAAATTGTGACCTACTTGATAAGTGGGAACACACCATTTCACCAACAATTTTTTCATGTCTGCGGGGTTGTACTTTGCAATGGTCTGCCCCGTCCTCGTCGCCACTATCCTAGGAGTATCGCCGCGCTGAATGTTGAGCTTATTCTATAACTTGTGGCTCCGAAGCTTCAGCTTCTCGCCCATGTTTCTGAACGCGTCTTTTTTTATTGCCGCCATATCCGACCCAGGCATGATGTAGAAGTGATTCTGCATTAGTTAAAAACTAGGGTATTAAAGAGCTAGTTGTTTTACAAAATTTAATATACAACTGCTACATATCATAAATTAAGAACATCTAATCTACACTTACCATCAATGACTCAAATAAATCCTCCTTCGTGTTTTTTGGTACCTCCTTCCAGTCGTCGGATATCCTAACAAAGGACCCGCTCTTGACAATCTTGCCAGACATCCATCTAAATTTTCCTCCGCTATGTCCTACGGGCTGCCATGCGCCATTATACTCCATGATGATCATTTTCCCATCAGGAACGTCCCACAACTTGTGTGAGTCATTTACGGTCAACACTTCAAATTTATCCTCACGATCTGCATTGATGTTTAATTAACACACAAATGAAGAAACAAATATTATTTGAATTTATGTACAAACTACATGTACCATCATGCATAAATATGTACATATTTATGGTTATGAATAGTATACATACATAAATATCATCCGAACCTAGTCGACAGCCAATACTGGCCAAGTAGGGTCATTGTGCTGCTGACCGTGCGCGTCACCTGTCCCATCATCCAAGTCATCGGAGGCCTGTGTCTCACTATCATCCACACGTGCGCTGCTATGTGGCGGCCGATCAAAATAGTCGTGCAACAATAAACCCAGCTGGGTCAATGTGGGTGGCGGGGATCGCAAATGCTGGGATTCGTCCAGGTCATGAGGAGTAGGCTCATATTGATATCCTAGCTGGGTAAGGCCTGTAGGACGAGATGGGTCAGGGAAATTTGGGCCTAGATCAATTGAAGAGCCGAGAATGTCAAAGACATAATTGTCTCTCGCAAGTGTCTGCCCTTCCACATGCTCTGGAAGTATTGGTCAATACCGTGATTGATGCCTCAGAAGCATAGCAGCTTCCTGTGACTCATTGTCAGTAAGGTCATGATGCGATCTCGACTCATGGTCACCCATAGTTTGCCACCCAAAAGCTTGTGCCCTCCGTCCTCTTGTCTTCCCCCGAGTACTCATATCAACCTACGAATACATCACGCACCTAATTAATTATGTGTATAGTGCAAGAAATATTCACCACTTATATATTGAACAATTGACAATCAATGTAGAAATAAATAACAACATACCAATCCATGTACAATATTTAATTCGTATAGACATATGCTTCGATTGGTGTTAAGCCGGGTCTGACGTATTGGATGTCATCATGCAAATCGTACTGGTGATTATTGTTTAATAGGAGTGGCTCACTTTCGTATTAGTTGGCATGGTCATCATGAGGCCCTTGACCCTAACCAACGTCGTAGGCATTTCTAGGTTTAGTCCTCACAGCCCAAGCCCAATTTGGGTTCCTTTCATCTTCGACGTAAAAAATTTGTTGCACTTGGAAAATTAGTACATATGGCTCATCACTGATCAGTTCTCCCCTATGGACAAAGTTTTTGAAGTTGACAAGCGTTAGGCCATACTCATCCACTTTGTATCTCCTATCCCTTGTGTTGTCCGCCCAATCACACTTAAACATAACATACTTCGTCTTGTCGTAATACTCCACCTCAAGAATTTGAGTTAGCTTCTCGTAGTATGTTTCACCATCAGCAGTCGGCATGCACACACCACTGTTTTGAGACCTCTTTCCCACATCAAGTGCGACAGTGCGAAAGAACTTGTTGTTGACCACATATCTGTTATATTGAACTGTTGAGATCAATTGCCCTCTACAATGCATTACTAGTTTGTCACCCATTTCCTTCCTACGTCAATCGTCCGAAAAACCAACCTACGAGTCATATATAATGATGGAGTGTAGTTAGTGTGGTGAGGGAATATGAATTACAAGGAAATATTTTGGAATTTATTAGGTGTGTATTTCATTAGTCTTACATAGTCACGGTACCAATTGCAAAAATGCTCAAAATGTTGGGTTTCCAACTGATCATTCGTCGTTCACCCCCTGTTTGTAGTTTGTCTAATCGAATCCTTGTGCATCCTACATTTTGAAATAAAATCCATTAATTGTAATTCATAACAAAAGGTGTGGCATGATATGAACATGCATATATTTATTACACAATACTCACATCTGCAATTAGAGGAACTCGTCTAAGTTAAACATAATACAACGGTAAATCTGTGTCAGTGTGAGTTGGTCGAGGACGACTCGTGTTCCCGCTCTTTTAGACCCATCCGAGTTTTATTGCGGCCTATTGTGAAATGTCGATGCGTTCTATAAATACATCGAGCAGAACGTCACCAACTCGGTTGCTATATAGCCCTCCGCAACGCAGCCCTCAGGAGCCACTTTATTGCGCACAGTAGATTTCAACCCCCCAAGGCATCTACATATCAAAACCAGTCAATCATTGCATTTAGTAATTGTTTTTAAATAAATATAAGGTGACAAAATTTATATTTTTATATTTTAAGCGAAATTTTACCTCTCTCGGATCCACCTATATTGTACCAGTCCAACGAATCGGTATTCACGGACAAGATGCACGACAACGTGAACTATGCTGGTGAAAAAACTGGGGGAATATACATGTTCCATCTTACACAAAGTGATACAGATGTCAGACTCAAGTCGGGTCATATACTATTGTGTCAACGCTGTTGAACATATGTCCCTAAAGAATGCAGACATATCAACCAGAGGTCTACCCACGTTACCTGGCAGTGATTCATGCAATGCAATCAGGAGAAGCTATTGCATCAATACATGACTATCATAACTCTTCAAACCCGATATCGTCTGTGCCTTAAGTTTTACACATAGGGAAATGTTCGAGGCATATTCATCTGGCACCCTTACATTTTGAGGCACTTTCAAAAAATTAGTTTCATCCTCATTTGACATCGTGTGGCAAGCATGGGGCATATAGATTCTCCCATCATCGCTCGTGAAAGGATGAAGTGTATGTCTCAAACCTATTTCTTGCAAGTCTTTACAGGCTTGAAGGTTGTGCTTCGTTTTCCCCTTAATGTCGAGTATTGTGTCAATTATATTATCTATCACATTTTTCTCTATGTGCATAACATCAAGGTTGTGCCATAATAAATTATCCTTCCAGTTCAGCAACCGAAAACAAATACTTTTCTTTTTTTACAATATATTATCAGTTCTCTTCCTCTTTGCATATGATTTATCAATGAACTTTGACTTACCAGCACTCTCATCCCCAAATACCATCACTTCTAATTGTTTTAAGATTTCATCTTTATCTGGCACATCGGGGGCACATTCTAGTTTTTCGTTACCGTCAAATGTTCTTTTATTCCACCTACATAAATGATCCATAGGCAAGTATCGCCTATGCCCCATAAAGCAAAATTTATTTATGTGTTTTAACCATCTAGACCTTGTTGCATGCATACAGTAAGGACATGCCTTTTCACCCCTGGTAGGCCACCCAGACAAGTCCGTGTTTGCCGGGAAGTCATTAATTGTCCACATCAACTGCACTCAGAGCATGAAATTCTTTTTTAGAGAGACATCAAATGTTCGTACCCCTACATTCCATAGTTCCTATAATTCCTCAATTAAGGGTTGCATGTAGACATCTATATCCATTCCAGGTAAACTTGGGCCTGAAATAATCAGGGATAATATGAAAGACGCTTGTTTCCTGGACATGCAAGGCGGCAGGTTGTACTGTACAAACATTACAGGCTAAGTACTGTGGGATGTGCTCATGTTCCCAAAAGGATTAAATCCATCCAAGGTTAGGCCAAGTCTTACGTTCCTGCTATCCGCTGAAAACTCTGGATATAAATTGTCAAATGACTTCCATGCTTTGCAATCGGCTAGATGCCTCAATATGCCGTCCTTAGTGTGGCCTTTTGCATGCCACCTCATATAGGATGCAGTATGCTTTGACATAAACTACCTCTATAGTCATAGTATGAATGGAAACCGCTGCAACACCTTGACCGAACGTCTTTTACTCGACGATATGAGGTGGCCATCTTCGTCTAAATGAATTTCGTCCTTCCACTTAGATTTTCTACATTTAACACATAAATCTAACTCCTTATTGCCCTTCTAGAACAACATACAATCATTGCAATAAGCCAGAATCTTCTCATACCCGAGTCCCATGTCCCTTAGAAACCGTTTGACCTCATATGAATTAACTGACAAAGCTTCATCATCTGTAAGCAGCAACTGATTGATGAACTCGAGGAAACACGAGAATATCGTGTTATTAACTCCACCCACACACTTCAAATTGTACAAATGTATAGTAGCACTCAGCTTGCTATGTTTAATCTTATCATGAAGCGGATTGTCTGCCTTTTTAAGCAATTTTTCGTACTTTTGTACTTCACCTCCATGGGCTTCGTCATGCACAATGTGTTCTTCCTCACCATGCACCTCAACCCGAGGCTCACTGTTGTCATCCCTGGCTTTGTGCATGTCGAATGCATCACGCAACATGGCGTGCATATTTTCACCATGTTCAATGCTTGCACTCACAGCTGTGCCCAAACGTGTTGAATTCGAGCCTTCAACGGGAGCTCGTACAAGCCTCTCGCCATAATAAATTCAATCTTTGTATTAGGTCCACATTCATTTCCCCCTGTCAAGTGGTCGTATACCAAACTTGGAAGGTGTCTCCTGTTACAGCGACACGTCTTACAGGGGCACATAATAAGTTTTTCAGGAGTGTCACAATTCCTAACTGCGAAATCCACAAACGATCTACATCCATTTCCGTATTCCTTCGTACCCCTAGACATCTTCATCCAACTCTTGTCCATAGTGTTACTACGTAGAGTAGAAACAAATAATATATAAGAATTACCCTAAACACATACACTTCATGCATTAAAGGTAGGGCCCATAGGGACCCTAAATTAATTATCATAAACTTAAATGCACTTGGTAGATAGGGGACCATAAATTAAAAAAATATATCTAGGTTACGTGATATTTTTTTTTTACAAGTTTTTAATTTTTTTCTAACAATTATATAAGCTAAATTTGCAAAACCTAGCTAATAAACTAAATTAAGACTAGCTAGTCCAAATTAAATGCACTTGGTTGCTAAGGGACCCTAAATTTAAATGACATATAGCTATGTCACTTGTTTTTTTTTAAAAAAAAAAAATTCTAACAACTACATAAGCTAAATTGGCAAAACCTAGCTAATAAACTAAATTAAGACTAGTTAGTCCAAATTAAATGTACTTGGTTGCTAGGGAACCCTAAATTGAAAACATATAGCTATGTCACTTGTTTATTTTTTTTTAGTTGTTAAAATTTGTCTAACAATTACATTAGCAAAATTTGCAAAACCTAATAAACTAAATCAAAATTAGCTAGTCCAAATTAAATGCACTTGGTTAATAGGAGACCCTAAATTTAAAAATTTAGCTACGTTACTTGTTATTTTTTTTTTATAAGTTCCATTTAATTTTTCTAACACTTACATAAGCTAAATTTACAAAACCTAACCTAAATTAAGACTAGTCCAAATTTAAATGCACAATTGGTAGCTAGGGGACCCTAAACAAAATAAATATAAGTTCTATATATATATATATATATTTTTTTCTTGTTTTTTTTTATAACATTTACACAATATATATGAATTAATATATAATTTGAAATAAATGGCCTAGCATATTAAAAAATCAAGGGAAAAATCCACTTTACTCCTACGAAGTTTCAAGGGTTTTTTAATTTGAACCCCAAAGTTTAAAAATTGGTAATGTACCCCCTTAATGTTTCAAAATTTTTTAATTTAAACCTTCCGTTATTAATTTCCGTCAAATTGGATGGAAATCTATGAAATTACATAATTACCCTCAGGCTTTTTTTTTAAAAAAAAAAAATTTGTCTAATTTAACGGAAAATAGTAACGGAAGGTTTAAATTGAAAATTTTTGAAACATTAGGGGGATACGTTGATAATTTTTAAACTTCAGGGTTCAAATTGAAAAGTTCTTGAAACTTTAGGGGGGGGGGGGGTAAAGTGGATTTTCCTCAAAAATCAAACTAACAACCTAATTTGAAACTAATATATAACACTTAACAAAAAGAAATAAATTGTAAACATTAGTACAATTTAAACAATAAATTAAAAAATTAAAAACATTATATATATATATATATATATATATATATATATATATATATATATATATATATATATATATATATAGGTTAGTACTCGACGAAGAGGGAGAGAGTATCAGAGAGTGTGAGAGAGACCGCCGGGAAGGAGAGAGATCGCCGGAAGAGAGAAAAATGAGAGATGGAGAGCTGCTTGCGCGGGAGAAAGGAGGAAGAAGAAGAGAAGAAGGGGGAAAAAGAGAAAGGAGCAAGAAGAAGGGGGGAAGGGCACGTGTGCAGCGCGCCTTCCTGAAGCTGCGTGTGGCACGTTACTAATTTGGTAACATGCCACTGTGGCACATTATTAATTTAGTAACATGCCACTGTGGCACGTTACTATATTGGTGGTATTGCAATCGAGTCCCTAGTATTGCGATCGAGTGTAAGCCGAGTCTCTGTTACTATGATTGAGCGCAAGCGCTGCGGATAAAATTTTTGGTAACGTGTCAAATTTACACGTTACCATTTGGTAACGTGTTATCTTGACGCGTTACAAAATTGTATCGTGTCAAGTTAACACGTTACAATTTAGTAACGTGTTAACTTAACACGTTACCAAAGTGTTAACGTGTCAAGTTGACACATTAATACATTAAAACGTGTTAAGATGACAAGTTATAGAATGATAACGTTTGCAATTGACACGTTACCATAAGATGACGTGTCAAGTTAACACGTCATCTTTTTGTAACATGGCGTTCAAACTGACACATTACTAAAGATTATAATAACGTGTTGGAAACTAACACGTCACAATATGGTGACGTGGCAAAAAGTTGTGAACCGTTGCCACGTCACTAAACATCCTAATTTTTGTAGTGAAGCACAAGTACAATAACTCAAAAAACAGGTTGATGGATAGTTGATTTTCCGGTTCTAACCAACCATTGGCACAATTCAAAAATATTCTTGGAAACTTGAATGTTGGACTACATTATGCTCATAATGGTGTTCTATTTTCAACTGTTCTTTTTCAAGATTGGTAAAGTCTTGTAATTAAAACTTGTTTACAAACTAACAAATATCATCAATTTTAAAAGATTCACGCACAACTCAAGGATCAAGATCCAAGTCGAGAATAAGCAACTCCACTGCATGCTCACTAAACCAGCAAGTTAATTTTTTCAATTGGGAATCTATTGCAGCACAAAAAAATATCCACACGATAATGATGCTTAATTGTAAAGTCGATGCATGGTAAAATGTCTCGAGATTTGGATTGCAATAAGGCTGTAAATGAGTAGATACACTTATCAGCTCCCTCAATGCCCGTTTTGTTAAGCTCGACCCGAACTCGAGCTTGACATTGTACAAGCTCACTTTTTTATTGTAGTGATATATACCCGTCTCGTTCGATTAAACTCAACGGGGGCTCGTTTGTTTAAGTCATGAATCGCACGGCTCGTTTAGAGCTCACGAGTTCAACTCGTTGAAGTCGTGAATCGCCCAACTCGCTCGGCTCATTTAGGGCTCGTGAGCTCAACTTGTTTGACAATCAACCCAACCCGACTTACGTGATGTCATTCATAAATTATTTGATTAAATGATTATTAATTAAGTCACTAATGTGTTTGTTATAAATTATAATCACAATTTGCAAGTAAAATGTTAACAATTTGAGTTTAGATCATATGTCGTAAATCGTGATCGTAGGATCATATAATATAACAATTATATAAATGATACGTATATCATATATGATATATTATAAATTAATATTAATTACAAATGTAATATGTAAATGTGTCACGGGCTGAAAGTGACAAAGCTTAGGAAGGAAAAAGGCAGGGTTGTGTTTGGAGTCGCAGAAGAGTGAAACATAAAATAGGGAAGCTAGCTGGAGGAAAGCAAAAGGAAAAGCAAAGTCAATAAAGCAAAAGGACACATGGCACAAGCTGAAGAAGAAGTGGAGGAATGCTTAACTGCTGGATTGCAGCTAGAGGGAGTTGAGCTTAAAGGAGAGTCATGTGTGGTTAGATAAAGCTTCTAGAAGATTGTTCAGTGACTGGTTTAAACTGAATTGGATCTGTTAATTGCTTGTAATAAGTAGTTAGAAGATTACTCCATATATAAGCACCTCAGTAGTTTATTAGAGGTTATGGAAATTGATCCATACTTTGTCTAATTGGAGAGTAACCTTCTCGAACAGGTGTTTAGTGTTGTGACAAATACCCACCTAAATTAATAGGCAAATATTTGCTACGTTTTAATCGCAAGTGCACAAGATCAAATGATAGTATAGCAAGCAAATACGAGATCATTCTCATGAGGATTGGTAAATTATGCTTAGAATGTAGTTTCCTATTTAATTAACTTGTTAAAACAATTGTCACAAATTGAATTAAACTAAAGAAATAAAATAAAATAAATACTAAAACTAAAAAGGATTAGGGTTTTGAAATCCACCGCTAACCATACTCAAATAAAATTAACAATATGCCAATATTCTAATTATCTCTAGATATCCAATGTTTGTCATAAGGGCATAGTATTTACTCCTTAAGCTATTGATTTTCCTAAACAAAGAACTAGGCATGGTATCTACTCTAGTTCTTTTCTTACCCAAAGGATTTGGCATAGTATCTACTAAGTTGTTCTTTAAAGAAGCCTAAATTTATGGAAATCGACAACCACATAAGGCCTAGGGCATGGTATCTACTCCCGGTTCCTCATGTTGATTAGCCCAAGAACCTGTAATGGGGTTCTTTTGTCACTTTATTAAGCCCAAGACTTGGTCATCCAAATTGACTTAAATAACATAAATCCAAGCATATGCATATGATCAAACACATTCATATAAAGAATTCAAGTAAAGAGGAAGTAATCAAATTAAACATCCAATAGATAATTGTAGCAAAGGCGCCCATATTGTAATCCTAAACAAACATGATTAGGACTTCAAACTAGCCCTAAGTAAATTACTAAATACATAACAAAAATAAAAAGGGAAGAGAAGAAAAACCCAAACTCTTCTTGATCTAGCCTTCAACCATTTTCCAGAGCTTGTGTCTGCTTCTCCACACTTTTTCCTAGAGGCTGAGATGTCTATTTATAGGGTTAGGAGAAACATAGAAGCCCTAGTAAACCTAACACAATCGTAGGTCAGTCTACTAATACAACCAGGAAGCTAGAAACCCACTTTGAAGTGGAAAATGACTTTCCGCATCTGGGCCGCTCGAGTGTGCTTGATCACAGGGGGTGCACTCGATCGCATGCCTGTGATCGATCTCTGGTGTTGGGTGCTCGAGCGCATGCTGCGCTTGCTCCTGTTGCATGTGTGCTCGAGCGTATATGCGCTCGACCCAGCTGTCTTTTCGCTTTAGGCTGGCTTCTTGTGCGGTCGAGCGCTGAAGCACTCGATCCTAGGTGACTTGCGCTCGATCGCAGGTCCCATGCATTCCAACTTTTCCAAAAATGTCTTTGAAGTGTGGAACTTGCCAGAAATGCTTCATTTTCTTCAAAACCCTATAAAAAGATAGAAAACACAAATAGGAAGTAAAACAGTACAAAATAACATGACTAAGAACTTAACAAATTTAAATTAGGGGGCTAAAATATGTATATTTTAGCATTTATCATTTAGCATTCAGTAAAGGATATTATTCAGAAAAAGTTTCTCTTAGCATTCCATTTTCATTCTTTTACTTTACATAAATTTTCACAAATACAATCTCAAAGTTCTTTCATGTTACAAGTGGTATCATATTCAGTTGTTTTCAATCTTCATGAAAACTATGTAATACCCCGAAATTTATACTTAGAATAATGGTGATCTTAATATCAAGGATAAGGAGGATTTGCAATTTTATTAAGATTTATATGGAGTTAGGTAAATAGACTTAATGTGAAAGATGATGGAAAATTGCTAGTTATAATTTTAGTGGGTTATTGAAAGAAAAGTCACATTTTTTTGGACGCCGAAAATTCCATGAGTGACCTTAAATAAAACAGTTTTAGGAATTTATAGAATGATGAGAAAGGAAGATTTTAAAAGTGGTTTCATGATTTTTGGACGCTTGTAGAAGGAGTTATGATTTTTAGAAGATGCAAATGTCAAAACAGGAATTTCAGTCAAACAGAGGCACAGGATTTCGAGGGACTTTTAGGTACCAAAACGTTATAGGTTGCTATGATTTTTTGATATGTTGTGGGTCTATGAATGAGGAAAATTTCAAGCCAAAGTTCGTGTCATTTGGAGTTAAATTGAAAAAGTTATGATTTTTCCAAGTTTGATAGGTCAAGCTGCGGAGTAGTTGAAGTACCTGCGATTTGGGAAATTAATTGGATGGGTTAATGATGCCTATAAGCCACGATTTTTTAGTATGTGGTAGTCAAAAGGTTTAGGTTCATTGAGGATTAATTGTAGATTTTTATGACCACGTTCCAATGTAAATGCATGAAGAATTTAAAGCTAGACAAGTCACCAAGCTCAAGATGACACATGGCATTGTATGAGAAGTTGCTTAGGGACCAAGTTTAAGTTGCTTGGTTGACACCTAAACTTACAGATGGCATACAGCATGCTCCCACTGCTTTCTCGGTGAACACCTGGGCAGCTAATGTGTCAAGCTTACTTGACACTTGTACTGGTTCAGCAGGTGGCTAGAGTGCAAGTAGGACAAATGTCCCACGTACAGCCAGCTCTTACATCTTATAAAGGGGAGCAATTTTCCCCATTTGCTCACAGCTCAAGTGAGCGTGAGATGAGGGAGAGAACCGGAAGAAGAGAAGAAAGAAAGAGGAAAAAAAAAAAAAGGAAAGAGAGGAGAAAAGAAAAGAGAGAAGAAGAAAAGAAAGAAGAGAAAGAAAGAGGAGGATGAAGAATAAAAAATTAAAAAAAAAAATATGAGAATTCTCCAAGGTAATATTTTCATATCTTTTATGGTATTTTTAGTATGTAGCTAAATTCATAATATTAAGTTGATGCTTACTAGGTTTAGATGCTAATACGTCTTATGATAATTACAGTGATTGTTGTAAATGTTTCTAAGCTTTTGATATTGGGAGTAAGTTGCTAAATTAAATGGCTTTGGAGGAGAATAATAGTATGGCTAGATAAACTTCTTGATGATTCTATAGTAATAAGAATATTATAACCTTGGTGTTTTAGTGCAAAGCAATGGATTGGAATAAGGCCTTAGTTGAGTTGATTATTAGAATTTTATGGGAAGCATATAAATCAAGCATGGTAGGGTTTGATGTCACTATAATGTTTTTGGTTAAGGATAGACGATGGTGGGATAGAGATTAGAGTTAAGATCCTTAGCAATTAAAGTGATGCATGATTGAGACTTGAAAATGAATTGATGACTAAGGTACTTTTTACCTCCGTTGTAGGAATTGTGAGTTGGATGCGGATTCAATATAAGGGCATGCAATGCCAGGTAAGGGGGCACAACACCAAAAACCCCAACAGATTTTATTATAAATCTTTTAGAAAAATGTTGGAGATTTTATAAATAATCCACTTACATGATTTTCAATTGCACTTCCTTCCATATTTTAATGACGAGTTTTATTTATTTATATGTCATTGTTTAAGAATTTTACGTGATACAGTTACCCTATTTCATGATTTATGCATGACTGTAATTATGAATGAAAAGAGCTTTCAAAGTTCATGGCACAGATGAGTTTACAGATCATATGAAATGTTATATGTACATTCATGACACAGTATACAGTTACAGATGAGTTTACAGATCATATGAAATGTTATATGTGCATTCATGGCACAGTATACAGTTACAGATGAGTTTACAAATCATATGAAATATTATGTGTGCTTTCATGGTTATAAATGTTTAACCAGAGACACGATTATAGTGACGATCGGTATCGCATAGGGTAACATGGCAAGCACACCGAAGGACGGTTACGAGAAGGTGTGTGCTACTGGCTAGGTGGCCTTCACCTAGGGAAGTTCCTAACCTGGTAGCTCTCCCTTGTGATGACAAGATGAGCATATAGGTCCTTCGGGACAAGCCAACGTGCGCCGCTCACGGTAAATTTGTGGTGTCGGGTCAAAGGGTAAAACATAATTTGAGAAAGGAAAGTTAAAAAAAGAAGTGCTTACTCATTTTGCAACTATCATGCTTATTTTGTTAATTATGTTACTCTGCATAAATTGTTATTGTGCATAACAGAGATTTTGACATAAAATCTGCATAGCGTGTTTTATAGCATCTTGGTGTTGTGACTACTTACTGAGTTGTCGAACTCACCCCTTCTCCCTATACATCTTTTTCAGATTGCTCTATATATCGTAGTACTGAAGACATGGGTACCGGTGGGCCTCTTAGTTGTTAAAGATCCTATCGCAGCTTTGCAGAAGCAGTAGCAATAGAAGTGTCTGAGACTCCATTCTATAGACTAGACAGCTTTGGTTAAGCATAGATAGTGTAACTTTATTGCTTATGAGATTATTGTATACTAGCACATTATGTGTTTGTGAATTTATAAGGAGAGATTATAGTATCCTGTGATGTTATATTTCTGTGGTGATCTTATATTAGGAGAAATATATATATATTTTAATAAGTATATGTTATAATTGCTCCCAATCGCTCTACCTCTAGAACTTGGGGCGTTTCAACTATATCCAACATAGCACAGGATTCAGAATTGTTACAGATTAGGAATGAGATCAGGCAAATGCAGGCATATTTCTTAGCTAGAGATGAACACTATCGGTCCATCCATGAAGATATCAACAGCAGGAGGTACCAGGAGGATCAGTACAATGCAATAATGAAGAGTTTCCAAGAGTTGTCAAATGCACCAAAACAGAAAGATAAGCATGTATCTTATGGTAATATGGAGAATAATTTCAGCTCAAGTTCTTAAGGGGGAAATCATGCAGAGGATGGTTTTCACACTAAGTCTATCTGATTGGTTTCAAGAATTACATAAATCAAATTCTTTTTCTTCTTGGGATGATTTTGCTAGGGCATTACAGACTAGGTTTGGTATGGGATCTTATGATGATCCTATGGAAACTTTGTATAAACTGAAACAAGGGGATCCTTATAAGATTATAAAAAATAATTTGAAATTTTAGCCAATAGAGTGGCCGATTTACTAGAAGCACATAGACTGAGTTGTTTTATGGGGGGGGGGGGGGGGGGGGTTGAAGGATGAAATTCGGTTAGGGGTGAAGATGTTTAAACCTCAGACTTTCATTGATGCATTTTCCTTAGCCAAAATTCAAGAGGATTATGTGTTTAATTTTAAGAAAAGTACTAAGCCACAATGGAATGCAAATCCTTATAATCATACTGTCATAAATTCTATGGGAGAGAATAAAAGTAGTGGTTATGTGGGAGGAAAAACAAATTTTTTTGTGGATAGCAAAAGAATTTTGAGAATGCTAACAATGCAAATAATAAGAATAAGTCTAGTCTCCCTGTCTATGGTGAGGCAGTTCTGCTAGTATAGAAAATTTATAATGCTGAGATGATGGAGAGGAGGAAAAAAGGCTTGTGCTATAACTGTGATGCTAAATGGAGTCATGGCCATGTTTGTGCTACACCAAGACTATTCCTTATTGAGGAGATTGAGGAAAATTTGGACAAGTTAAAGGAAGTTGAGGAGGAAGCAGATCCAGGTGATTTTTTTTTAGAAGAATTTCCTGAAATTTCTTTAAATGCAATTATTGGAAACCATACTCCTAAGACTATGAGGATTGTAGGCATGATTAGAAACCACAAAATTATAATCTTCATTGATTCCGGGAATACGCATAACTTTTTAGATCAAGAAATGGCTAAGGTGATGGGAATTCAGCCTATGGTTCAAGAATCTATCAAAGTTAAAGTGGCTAATGGGGATGAGATTGTAAGTCCTAGAAAATGTAAAAATACAAAGGTTAAGTTGCAAGTTTATTCTTTCATGGTCGATCTTTACATCTTACCCTTGGCTAGTTGTGATATGGTGCTTGGAATTCAGCGGTTAAGAAATCTAGGACCTATTTCATGGGATTTTCACAAACTAACCATGCAATTTGTGTATGAGGAGAGGAAGTGTTTGTTGGAAGGGTTGGTTTCCAACACAAATTCCAGTCTAGAGGATGATGCATCCTTCAAGCTATCCCGTGGAGAAAACAAAGGAGTTTTGTTACAGCTTATTAGTAGTAATACTAGTCCTTTGCAGCAAAATATTGAAGGTGGAGGAAAGTGTGTGAAGAATAAGGAAGATGGTCCTTTAAACCAGCTTCTGGAAGAGTATGCTGATATTTTTCATGGAACCTAAAGAGTTACCTCCTAATAGGTCTCACGATCATGCTATTACTCTTAAAGAAGGTGCACAGCCAGTTTCGGTCAGGCCATATAGTTACCCTTTTTACCAAAAAGAGGAGATAGAGAAGATTGTAAAGGAGTTGCTACAGTCAAGGGTTATTAGAGGCAGCCAAAGCCCTTTTTCTTCTCTAGTTTTACTTGTGAGAAAAGCCGATGGCAGCTGGAGGATGTGTATGGACTATAGAGCCCTAAATTAGGTCACTATCTAGGACAGGTTTCCTATACCGGTTGTGGATAACTTATTGGATGAATTATGGGGAGCCAAGATGTTTTCTAAGCAAGATTTAAGATTTGGTTATCATCAGATCAAAGTAGTAGAGAAGGATATTCCTAAAACTGCATTTCGCACTCATGAAGGCCATTATAAATTCCTAGTAATGCCTTTTGGGCTTACTAATGCCCCATCTACTTTCCAAAGTCTTATGAATCAGGTTTTTAAACCTTTTTTGAGAAAATTTATCTTAGTTTTGTTTGATGATATCATTGTCTTCAATAGGGATTTGGAGACTCATAAGAAACATTTGAGGACTACACTAGAAATCTTGAGGCATAATCGATTATATGCAAAAATGTCCAAATGCAGATTTGGTTGTGTTGAGGTGGATTGTTTAGGGCAAATTATTTCTGACCTAGGTGTAAAGGCTGACCTTGAAAAGAAGCTATGGTGGAGTGGCATTTTCCTAAAACTCGAAAGTCATTTAAAGGGTTTTTTTTGGCTTGACAGGGCATTATCGAAAGTTTATCAAACAATATGGTTCTATTGCTGCACCATTAACAGCAATGTTGAGGAAGAATGCTTTTTGTTGGGATGAGTCAGCCAAGGAAGCTTTTAAAAGCCTCAAGTCAGTAGTGACAGCATCTCCTGTCCTAGCTCTTCCAAATTTTTCTCAACCATTTGTGATTGAGTGTGATGCAAGTGGTGTGGGCATAGGAGCAATCTTAATGCAAGTAAGAAGACCTATAGCTTTTTTTAGTAAAGCTCTTAAAGCGAAAGCAATTTACATGTCTACTTATGAGAATGAGTTATTTGCCTTGGTGACAGCAGTTCAAAAGTGGAGACCTTACTTGTTAGGTCAACCATTCGTTGTGAGAACAAATCATCAAAGTTTGAAGTTTCTATTGGAACAAAAGGTAGGTACCCTTTTCCAACAGAAATTGATTACTAAACTGATTGGCTATGACTTTACTATGGAGTATAAGAAAGGAGTGGATAATAGGGTGGCTGATGCCCTATCTAGAAGGGAGGATTGGGAATCTGAAGTTTTTCTATCTCTTTTATGTATCTCTAATGTTAGTTGGGTGAATGATCTAAGAGATGAGATCATGACAGATAATTGAAAACCTTATTGGCGAAATGGCATAAAGGGGAATTGGATTCAGAGAAGTTTTCATTAAAGGATGGTCTTCTTTTCTATAAGAAGCAAATCTATATTGGGGTCTCTCAACCTAACAAGACACATATTTTACACTTTGCTCATAGTGATCCTATGTCAAGACACTCTGGTTTTGAGAAGACTTTACATAGAGCAAAGAGGGATTTTTACTGAAAAGGTATGCCTAAGGATTTAAAGAGGTTCATCAGGGAATGTGAGGCTTGCCAACAATCGAAATATGATAATATGTCTCCTGCTCGATTACTTCAACCTCTTCCAATCCCTAGCAAAATTTGGTCTAATGTGACTATGGACTTTGTTGAAAGGCTGCCCCTTTCTCAAGATCATTCAGTAGTTTTGGTTGTGGTGGGCAAACTGTCTAAATATAGTCATTTTATTTCCCTAGCACATCCTTACACAGCAATCAAAGTGGCTCAACTTTTCATTACCAATATCCTTAAACTTCATGGGCTACCAACTTCTATAATGTTTGATCGTGATCCTGCTTTTACTAGTGCTTTTTGGAAGGAGCTTTTCCATTTGCAGGGTACTAATAAGTGCTGAATATTGCATATTCTAGCTCCTTAATTTACATATGTTAATCTCTTAGTTTTGTTATTATTTGATGTTTTGTGTTTTTTTTTTTTTTTTTTTTTGGTGTTTTCTAGCATTTTTAGGGTTTTTGAAGAAAAGAAAGCATTTCTGGAAAGTTTCAAGCTTAAAGGACAATTTGGGAGAAAAGCTGGAAGTCAAGGGATCGAGCGCATTTGTGCTCGATCGCACAAGCCACTAGGATTGAGCGCATCTATGCTCGATCGCACAAGCAGAAGGCTTGAGCGCAAAAGAGGAGGGATCGAGCGCACTCGAGCGCCAACATGCGGAATGACTCCTATTTCACCTAGGATTGGTTTTCAATATCCTAATTGGACTAGGAGGCTAACCTCCAAGTTTATTAGGTTTACTAGGGCTTCTAGGGATTTCCTAAGCCTATAAATAGACCTCTACTCATTGAGAAAATAGAGAAGAATTGGAGGCTCAAGCAATAAGCGTTTTCGGTTTCTTCTTTTCCCTTTTTAGTTTTAATTTTATTTAAATTATGTGTAGCTAATATTTTAGTTAGGGCTCGATTGAAGCCCTAGTCATGTATTTTTAGGATTTTAATATTGGCGCATTTGCTGCAATTATATTTGAATATTTAACTTGGTTATTTCTGTTTAATCGAATTCCTCATATGCATGTGTTGGATTTGTTATTTGTGTCAATTTGGATGACCGAGTCCTGGGCATAATAAAGTGACAAAAGAATCTCCTCACGGGTTCTTGGATTAATCAACATGGAAAACCGGGAGTAGATACAATGCCCTAGGTTTCATGTGTTTGTCGATTTCCATACATTTATGCTTTCTTGAAGAACAACTTAGTAGATACAATGCTAAATCCTTTGAGAAAGAAAATAATTAGAGTAGATACCATGCTTAATTCGTTGCTTAGGGAGATCAATAGTTTAAGGAGTAGATATCATGCCCTTATGTTGACAAACATTAAGTATATCGATGTAATTGTTAGCATTGGCATATTGTTATCTTAATTAGGTGTGATTAGAGGTGGATGTCAAAACCCTAACCCTAGTTCTTATTTTTATCTTTTATTACCTTTTTATGTTATTATTAAATTAAATATGTGACATTTTAATTAATTCGGTTAATTAATTAGGAAAATCATTCTAAGCATAATTTCACAATTCTCGTGGGAATGATCTCATATTTGTTTGCTATACTATTGTTCTAATTTTGTGCACCTGCGAGTAAAGTTACCGAATATTCGCCTATTAATTTAGATGATATTTGGTACAACAAGTTTTTGACCTGTCTTAAATTTTGCACCAGCTATCACCCTCAAACTGACGGGCAAACTGAAATTGTAAATAAGTGTTTAGAGACTTATTTGAGGTGTTTTGTGCAAGACAGGCCTAAACAATAGGTGTCATGGTTACCATGGGTTGAGTATTGGTATAATACTACTTGGCATTCATCTACAAAGTTGACACCTTTTGAAGTAGTGTTTGGCTTACCTCCCCATGGTTGCTCACCGACATATCGGGGACTACAAAATTGGCCGCCGTGGATGAAATTCTTACAACCCACCTGCAAATTGTCTCTTTTGTTGAAGAATATGCAGCATGCACAACAAAGGATGAAGAAATTTGCAGAATTAAAGCATTGAGAAAGAGTTTTTGAGGTGGGACAACTTGTTTACCTTCGTCTATAGCCTTATCGGTAGCTTTATGTGGCTGTCTGAAAGTCGTTGAAGTTAACCCGCGGTTTTTTGGCCCTTTTACTATCATCAAGAAGATTGGTGAAGCTGCTTACAAGTTGGATTTGCCATCATCAGCTCGGATCCATCCCTTTTTCATGTTTCCCAATTGAGATTGAAGTTGGGTACAACTAATTCATGGGCTAAAAGTGACAAAGCTTAGGAAGGAAAGAGGCAGGGTTGTGTTTGGAGTCGAAGAAGAGTGAAACATAGAAGATGGAAGCTAGCTGCAGGAAAGTAAAAGGAAAAGCAAAGTCAATAAAGCAAAAGGACACATAGCACAAGCTGAGGAAGAAGTGGAGGAATGCTTAACAGCTGGATTGCAGCTGGAGGAAGTTGAGTTTAAAGGGGAGTCACGTGTAGTTAGATAAAGCTTCTAGAAGATTGTTCAGCTATTGGTTTAAACTGAATTGGAACTGTTAATTGCTTGCAATAAGTAATTAGAAGATTACTCCATATATAAGCACCTCAATAGTTAATTAGAGGTTATGGAAATTGATCCAGACTTTGTCTAATTGGAGAGTAACCTTCTCGAACAGGTGTTTAGTGTTGTGCAAATTTATTTAACTCGCAAGTGCACGAATCGATTGTAGTTTTATGGATTGCAAGTGCGAGGTCGATCCCAAAGAGAATTGTATTTTTGAAAGAGCAATTTATATCTAAACTAATTAAATCCTAATCTAGTTCCAAAAGGGTTTTTGATTTTTGAGTTTTGAAAATTAAAGGATAAACATAAACTAAATAAAATAAGTAAATCTAAGGATAAAGGTACTAAGGTTTGGAAATTCACACTCACCAAATCATAACAACATACTTTATGTTCATCAATATTAATCCGAAGTTCTCACAAATTAAATCATAAATATGTTTTACTATGCTTCAAAGAATTAATCAAAACCATCCCATTCATCCATTCATTGACCAAATCACAAAAGGAATCCAAATTCAATTGAAACACCAGATGTATCCGTAGAACAAATCACAAGGGATATCCAATTTTTCTGAGTTAAAAGCTAAGCAATCAATCATATGAAATTATCTCAAATCATCAAATGTATCCTTGAATCACAAGAGATATCCAAGAATCACTCCATACAATTGATTAGAAGTAAAACAATTGAAATATAAAACCCAATAAAATCAGAATAATAAAAACTTACATAAAAGTATTGATGTTCTTCATCGGTGAGGCTTCATCCCCAACCTTAGTTGGGAATTTAGCTCCACATAAAAATAAAATCTAAACCTAAACCTAAACCTAAAGAAAAACTAAACAAAAGAATTTTGCTCTCTGGGATTGTCTATCTTTTCTTGAATGCAAAGAAGTCTATTTATAGGCTGAGGGAAATCCTAGAAGCCCAAGTAAACCTAGATAATTCGGAAGTCTGTCTCCCAGTCAAAATAAAAGTCTGAAATCGGAATAGGATTCGTCTAGATTTGTGTCCTTTAATTGCGGGGCGATTTTGACATAGTAACTGTACGAATTACGAAAATTCTATTTCACAACAAATTGTATTATTTTGAGCTAGCTTTTCAATGCCGTTTGAATCACTTCAATCCGATATTTGAGTGGAGAGTTATGGTCAAAATACTAAGACGTGTGCAGAATCTGAATTTGAATCCGATCTGAAATCTTATCCAATCTGAACTTTAATCTGATTTAACCTTTCCTTAGATTTGGTTAGACTTAACCACACAATCTAGGTTTTCTCAAAGTATGCTTTCTTCCAAACTTCGCATTTTTCCCTTTAAAGCTGCAGTTTTTCTTCAATAACCTACAAAACACTAAAAACACAAAACTAACACAAAATATTAAATAACGACACAACTAAAGGATTAACTAATGTAAATAAAGGGGTCTAAATATGCAATATTTGGCACTTATCATTTAGCATTCTACAAAGAGTAATATTCAAAAAAAGATTCTCTTAGCATTCCATTTTCATTTTTTTACTTTACATAAATCTTCACATATACAATCTCAAAGTACTCTCATGTTACAAAATGTAACTATGTCTATGAACAATGTTACTTGTTAGTGTATAAAACTAATACAAGTATACGAATTTGAAACTTCTATAATTCTATTAATTATTAATTAAGTGTATAAGACCATGGGATTGATAAGTGGTTGGACACTTAGTGTGTATGTGTGACACTTTAATTTAGTGGTTGGACACTTAATTAAGTTTAAACTATGTAATGGTGATAACTAAATAATACTATATATTATATGATAATAGACTAATAGTGATTAGTGTGTGTGTGTGTATGTGATATAATGACATTATATGATAATAGTGTGTGAGTCTATGACTAACTAACTATGTTACTTATTTGTTAGTTAACAATGTGTGATGTTATATACAAATTATTATAATTTAATTTTAAAAATTTAACATATTAAATTATTAATTATTACATATACGATATTTAGATATTAAGTTATTAACTATTAACTGCTACTATTAGACTACTAGTTAGTAACTTAGTAAGTTAGTATATTATATATATTGTATTATTTGACTTACACCAAGTCAAGTGAGTAATTTATTAATGTTTTATTAATTTTTATATTGCTTATTTTTTAATTTTTTAATTTATGGAATCAAATAACGTCTACATTGTTAATGCCTTAATAATATATATATATATTTTGGATCAAATGATTTAATGGTGTTAGTATTAACAATTTAACATATTATCTAAAATTCTAAATAATACTATATGTTATATGATGATAGTGATTAGTGTGTGTGACATAATGACATTATTTGATAATAGTGTGTGACAATTGACATTAACTAACTATGTTACTAGTTTGTTAGTTAATAACTTAATAGTGTGTGACGTTATATACTAATATTATAGTTTAATTTTAAGAATTTAACATATTAATTACTACATATACAATATTTAGATATTAAGTTATTAACTATTAACTAATACTATTAGACTACTAGTTAGTAACTTAGTAAGTTAGTATATTATATATATTGTATTATTTGTATACACTAAGTCAAGTGAATAATTTATTTGCTTTATTAATTTTTACATTGCTTATTTTTTAATTTTTTAATTTATGGAATCAACTAACGTCTAACATTGTTAATGCCTTAATAGTTTGTTCTTTTTTCTTTTTTTGATCAAATGATTTAATGGTGTTAAGTACTAACAATTTAACCGTTTTAACATATGATAATACTACTGATTAGTGTCTAATTATACTAAATAATGTTAAATAATACTATAAGTTTTAAACCTATTTACTTAAAAATCGTTTGTTTTAGAGTTCTGATGGGGTACTATACACACATGTTTCTTGAGTTAATTAAACGGTTAGGATTCAATTAAATACAATTTTGTGTTTAAGTTTAACGGTTTAGATCAATTATTAATAACTAAGAGGCGATCTCACCTTAAATTACGCATACTAGATTATTCTTATAATTTGAAATTTGAAATATTTCATATGTCGAAAAATTGGAAATCATCTTAGAATCATAGCCGTCCAATTTAATTTAATTTAATCCGTGCCGTTGGATTTGATAAATGGAATACAGTTGTAAGCCATTCCGAACGTGAGAGTTATATGGTGTTCCACACGACACATTGAGCTCACTAATTGAGCATTCTGAATTGAACGAGAAAATAAAGATTAAAATAAACGATCAAGATCATTTAATGTGCTCGCATGGAACCGGTTTCACCATCTCACGCACTTTAAGGATAACTTCAATCTCAAATAACTTCCCCACGCACGCACAGTCAACAAGACTAACATAGTGTCAGGAGTCTCGGTGTGCACACAAGCTGTCTCAACCGTCCAGCTTTTTTGATGAAATATAAGATGTTGGATGCTTGTAATGGACGACAGCTGTAAAGCATTTGATCATGAAGGATTTATATGGTGTATCAGAATTTCTGTAATCTTCCCCTGATTGAGTTGATCCGACAACTGATATTCAATCACGCATGCAGAGGATAAGATCAGCAGCTTTTGTTCCCCACGCATGCACAGTCACTGAGACTGACACGGTGACAGGCGTCTCTATATGCATGTGGGCTGTCTCAGCCCTCCAAATTTTTTTAGGAAATCTTGGTCGTTGGATACTTGTAATGGAAGATAGTTGTAAAGCATTAGATCATGTAAAAGTTATATGGTGTATCGCAAGCTCCGTAAACATGCCCTAATTGATTTGATCTAACGAGTGAAATTAAATTGTAAAAAGATTTATATAATCCACGAACCCTATTAAATGAGCACACCAGATTTAATTAGAAATGGTCGCATGGGATCATTGTTTTGGTAAACCAAACGTCATGACACGTGGCACGCCCCCAGCGATTGGTCAAATCTGTTTCCAAATCGAGCCGTTCATTTATTAAATTTTTTTATATTTTCACAAATCCAACGGTTGGGATTCTGGGAATGAAACTGAAATGTAACTTCAGTTTTAACCTAATTTTCTAATTTCTTTGATTCTTTCCTCCATTCCAGTTACTAGTGGTTTCTTGAGGACCAAATTTCGAAAACTAGGGTGATAGAGAGAGATGACAGGGGTGATCCATTGAATGCAACCTACTGTGAGCATTCATTACATCTCCCATCGTGGTTGAAGAGTTGAATGTACGCATACAATCCTTCTCATCCCCCTCCAACAACCCGTTCATTTCTGATTCCTAATTGAGCCGTTGATGGATCCTCTGAGATTCATCTAATGGCTTTTTAACCAATCGCACAAAACTTGTGAGAGAAACTCTTGAGCTATCGTGTGACTCGCTTAGTCGCTTCTGTTTTGAACCAGAAGAGGATACCAATTTTTCTCCTATCACGTCCAATCTCGCCGCCAAATCCCTTCTTTTTTTTTGTGTGTGTGTTCTTTACCTTGTTTATTTATGTTCTTTTCAACTTTTTTGTGACCTTTTGGTTGTGGTGTGGCAGGTTTATCTTCTCCAAGCCCTAGTACATAACGATGGCAGAGACAAACATGATGACTTTTGATCTGACTGTGACGAAAATGATACTCGAGTACTAGGCTTTCAGTCTTTGGTTTATTTTTTATTCATTCCCAAATCCCCTCATCCCCCTTTTATACATGTATGTAAGTTACAAGAGATTGCATACACTTGTTCAGTTGTTTGCTTCTTGCTAACGAGAGAGAAAACGTTCTAAAGAGGGAAGTTGACTTTAAGTTATGTTTTTCCTAACTCCTAAGTTCCTGAACCCTAATTCCTAACTCTTTAAATTTTTAGAGTATTTGTTATTTTATTTTCAAATTTGGTTGTTCCTAACTCTAATGTTGATAATTTTCAACATTTGAGGGAGGAAGGTCTGCCTCCTTAAATTGGTTTTTCGAATTTGCAAGCTACAATCCCTATTAGCTATTGGCAATTGCAACAGTCTGATTGTTTGAGCCTTGAGGTTTTTAAAAAAATTGTTCTAATTTATGCTTTGAGTAATGAATAGGAAACCCTAGATAGAAATAACATTTGCTCTCTGATTACTTAATGCTTTGATTAAAACATATTGCTCTGTGCTTATCAGCCTATGTCTACCTATTATTCTATTATGTTATTACTCAAGATTCTGTTAACATTTTCTCTCTAATTCCTTAATGCTTTGATTAAAATAAATTGCTATGTACCTATCAGCCTCTGTCTATCTATTATTCCATTATGTTATTACTCAAGATTATGTTAATATTTGCTCTTTGATTACTTAATGCTTTGATTAAAACAAATTGTTATATGCCTATCAGCCTATGTCTACCTATTATTCCATTATGTTATTACTCAAGATTCTGTTAACATTTGCTCTCTGATTACTTATTGCTTTGATTAAAACATATTGCTCTATGCCTATCAGCCTATGTCTACCTATTATTCTATTATGTTATTACTCAAGATTCTGTTAATATTTGCTCTTTGATTACTTAATGCTTTGATTAAAATAAATTGCTATGTACCTATCAGCCTATGTCTATTTATTATTCCATTATGTTATTACTCAAGATTATGTTAACATTTACTCTCTGATTACTTAATGCTTTGATTAAAATAAATTGATATGTACCTATCAACCTATGTCTATCTATTATTCCATTATGTTATTATCCAAGATTCTGTTATTGATTGTTTAAAACCAGCCATGCTCTTTGTTAGTTAACACTTAACATAATAGAATCTTCCATGTGTTTAGTCTCTGCCTCTTTAATCCTTTCAATAGAATCTGTTTAGTAAAGTCTTATAGAATTATTTATGTTAGTTAAAAATTTGTCATGTTAGAAAGCTGGAATTTAATCATCAATTAAATTTTGTAATTAACAATTCTGAAGAATATGAGTCAGTCTATGGAAGCCAATGAAGTTGATTTAGGTGATGATACACTTACTGTCAATCCTACCCCTGGATCTGGTGGGTCTGGTAGGATTGAAAATGCACCAAATCAACCTGTTAACACTGTTTCTCCTGTTGTTGGTGAATCTGAGGCTAGGGATGGGAGTGGGAAGGTACCCTATCAAAAGAAGAAAAGGCAAAAGACTTTCAAAGTCTGGAATGACTTTGGTTCAATTACAATAGGTGGAGTAAAAAATCACAGTGCAATTGGTGTAAGATGTTGTTTTCTGTTGGTAAATCAAGTACTACCTCAACACTAAATAAGCATTTGACTTCATGTGTCAATTTGTGGAGTTTAATAGCAATAAAAAGCGAAAAACTTTATCATTTGATCTTAATAGTGACACTGATGGTGTAGTGAGTTTGACAAATTTTAGTTTTAATGAGAGGGGGGTTAGGGAACTTGCTGCCCATATAGTACTACTCCACGAGTACCCTTTTAATATGATGGAACATGAACTTTTTAACAAGTTCATGAGGGCTTGCACACACCATTGGGAACAAATTAGCCGTGCAACTGTAAAAATGACTGCATTACCACTTACAACACTGAAAAAATGAAGCTAATAACACTTTTTAAATTAGTTGATAAGGTAAACATCACCACTGATATGTGGATTTCCTCCCAAAGAGTGTCATTTATGGTGGTGACTTGCCACTTTGTGGATTTTACTTGGTGCCTCCAAAAAAGAATTTTAAACATTTGTAATGTATCTCCTCCACATTCTGGTATTGTTGTTGTTAATGCATTAAGAGATTGCTTTTCTTATTGGAAAATTGAGGATAAAGTTCTTACAATTACTATTGATAATGCTAGAGCTAATAATTCTACCATTGGACTGATTAGAGATGATTTTGAGTTGAGGAATACTTTGCCTATTGGGGGTAGGTTGTTTCATGTGAGATGTTGTGCATATATTGCAAACTTGTTGGTGCAAGTTGGGCTTGCAGAAATTGGGGATATTATAGATTCTATGAGGCAGAGTATAAAATATATAGTGGCTTCTGAGGGTAGGTTGAATGTTTTTAGTGAGATAGCAAATAGATTGCATTTACCTTGCAAGAAGCTGATTTTAGATGTTCTCACACGTTGGAACAACACTTATATGATGTTGGAGACTGCAATTAGGTTCAAAGAAGTGTTTCTTAGGTATCATAGAGTTGATCAAACTTTTCAATGGGTTGTAAGTCCTAAACAGTGGGATGTGGTAGAGAAAATCAACTAGGTTTTGTCAGTTTTCAATAATGTAACCAATGTTGTATTTAGTAGTGACTACCCTATTGAAAATCTATTTTTACCTGAGGTTTGGAGGATGAAAGAAGTATTGGTGATTAAGTGTGAGGATATGAATGATTACATAAGATCAATGGCAACTAAGATGGCTGCAAAATTTGATAAGTATTGGGGTGATAGCAATTTGTTGATGTCCTTAGCTGCTGTGTTGGATCCAAGATACAAGATGAAGTTGATCAATTTATGTTTTCCTATCATTTTATCCTAGGACTGAAGCTAGTACTCATACTAACAATGTGCTGACAATTCTGCAAGAGTTATATGAGTTATATGTCTTTGCTCAAAATTCAGTTATCTTGTTAGAAACTACCCAAGTAAATGCTAGTTCCTCAAGTGCAATTGTTAGAGATGTAGTTCCAAAAGTTTCCCTTGGTCAATCAAAGTATTTCGAACATATTAGAAGCAGTGACATCATCCGATCCATAAAAAATGATTTGGATGTTTATCTTGAAGATGATGTCTACATTTGTGATAAGAATGAGAAAGGAAACAATATGGAAACAGATTTTGAGGCTTTGGCATGGTGAAAATGCAATGCATTGAAGTACTGCATCTTGTCTATGTTGAGATTGGTTCATCAAGTCTTCATATGACCTCTCCGCAATTCTGTGAAATGAATTAGGATATTTCCCAATATGATTAAGAAAAGTACAATGTTTTTCATATTTAAATTTCTTCCAACTCTTGAATTCATCTATAGTGAATACAAATTGTGTACAATACCTAGATGGCTTATTAAATAGAAAGCATGGCAGACAAAATGTTGTATCTTTATCATGCCAATATTCGAGCCATGAAGGAAATAACATGAACCACGAAGGTTGAGAGCTACAAAGATGATTTTCTTGTCTAGATTTCGGGTACTTTGGGATAATATATTGGTACGAACCACCTTTAATGTAGTTCTTCAAATTTCATTTCATTGATTAACATCATAATCCCATATTTGACGATGCAATCCAAGATCAAAATCCAATGAACTAATATCAAATTCATTGACATAAACTCTCTGAGGTTTTTAGGAGATTTTTCAGAAATTTGGATATCAAAGTTGGCGATGATGTATCGTCAACATTGGCATTTGAACTTTGTGCATTTTTTTCTTTTGAAAAAGTCAAGTATTGTATTTGGCTTTCCTATCATCTACAAATAAATTTACATGGTCATATTGGAGTCAATAGAAAAGAAAGAAAAAATATGCATAGGTTAACAATGAACAAACTCACACGAAGAACAATATAATATAATAGCTCCCATGTGTCAAATTCTCCAATTAAAATTTTAAATTCTAACAACCAATATTCTAAATATTTAATAAACATATATCCAAATTACAAAACCACTTAGATTAGGAATTGAGCTTAGAATACTAACCTCAAAAAGTGCGACTTGCCTTGAGTGATTTTACACCACTTCTAAATGGTTATGTCGTCTACAGGTTGTTGTTCTATGTTAGGAAAGATAAAAACAAATTAAAAACTCTCTCATTATTTTGATTTGAATTGTTGTCAATTTTGTGAGTTGCAAGCAGAGACTGTCTAGAGAGATAACTAAAAAACTCAACAATTAGGATTTTGAGAGATCTTGTTAAAATAGGTAGGACAGCTGTGAATTGCAAGTGATTTTTTGTTATTGCTAGGGGTGTACAAACAGGGCAGTTATAACTGTCCCACAACTGCTAACTGCATAACTGCTTTAATATACAGTTATAAAAAACCACTAATCGCCTAGGGCAGAGCGGTTAGCAGTAGGAAAAAGCAGTTAATAACCGCTAACTACCTACCCTTATATATAGTAATATAAATATACATTTTATATTTTATATTAAATATATAACATTAAAACGACGCCGTTTTGGTGTTAAACACGAAAATAGTGTTGTTTTAAATACGAGTTAAGAATAGGGTTTCATCATATTCATTGTTTTTGGGAACACTTTGACTCAAAACTATTTATAATAAGCCCAAAAAATAGGCACAAAAGGCCCAAAACACCTCAAAAAGCCCGAATGCCCTATTATTGGTTTGAATAACTACTAACCGCCTAATCGGAGTGATTGTGGTTATTAAAATTCAATAACCGCCTTAGGCAGTTGAGGTTAGCAGTTTTAGCCAATAACAGCTAACTACAACCTCTTGTACACCCCTTAGTTATTGCAATGGTTTTGTTCTTTTGGTTATCATGTCTGAATCTTAAAAGTACATTGAAAAAGCGTAGAAAAAGAAATTAAATTATAGCTGACATGATTTGAGCCAATAAATATAATCAACTATAATAGAAACTTCGACCAAATTTCAGTATATATGATTAACATGAACTTGGAATTTATACATTCACAGTATTGCAATTTTTATGAAATAAGAAATTTCCTTTAAGTTTTACATATTATAACACTCATTATCAATTAAAAAAATCTCACAAAACACCACTTATAGTCTTACCTCACTTTTATGAAATAAATTTATTTTTCTCACCCATACATATGCTGGGTTGTTTCCACTTCCCAACTTCCAAACCTTCAAAAAAGTTGAAAAATTTGCCATTCGTCACTAATTCTTGTTGCCCATGTGCCCACCCAAATCCCAAATAAGGGCTCCCTAAAAATCTTGACTGTTCCCAAATCACTCTTGTGGCTCTTGCTCCCTCTCTTTCTCTGTTTCTCTTTCTTCTTCTTTTTTTTGTTTCTCTCTATCTAGTAGTGACGGAAGAGAGTGATGTGTGCCATCACTGCCATAGATCCAGTTCCAATGGGCAATGGTGAATACGATTTTTGGGTGAAGCGAAGCAACCATACTAGCGAAAATGACCATAAAAATTGAAGTTAGGGTTTCGAGAACTTACAATTAGTCCAAATTTCCAATCAACCGCCAAAGATATCAAGTGAAGTTCTTTAAGACTACAGAGGGTACTGAAAAGTCTAATGGTGGGAATCATAGATCAAGGTTTGCAATGGCGATTTCCAAGTTTTTTCTTCTGAAATTTGTTTTTTCCATTCGATTCAGATCACTATATATTCTTTCAAGTTCCGCATTTTATTTTACTCTAATAAACATTTCCAGTTAACTCCTTAATATTATATGTGGAAAATTCTGCTTTTAACTTCTATATTGATTTTTATTTCCTTAGCACAAGTGCTAAGCAATAATAATTTGTCGTCTTTTTGTGTGTTTGTGTGAGAGCTCCTTCATGTATTGATTTGTAGTGTGCCTACCATGTTTGTTAACCCTTATTTGTGCCTTGCCTGGCTTGGACTTCTGAATTACCAATTTTTCGCCTCCCATATTATCTGACTTCTTCTTTGGCTATGGCTATTAGTATTATTTTTCTCGGTTTGGTATCAAAACAACTATTGGTATTCTTTGCTACTTCATTCCTCCATTTGAAAGGAATGGTAGCGCACTCAATTACCTCCTTTGTGTGCCACGCCTATTTTATAGTTTCACATATTTCTATGGAAACCTGAAGTAAGACCTTTTATTGCATGTTCATTTCCTCGGAATTTTCCAAGGGTACAATTAAGATAAATCACCTTTTTTTTTTTTTTTTTTTTTTTTTTTTTTTTTTTAATGTTGGGGAGCCTCTCCAAAGTAGGGCCCTTTGGACCCACTCCTGCAGAGTAAACCACGGTCCCGTACACCACACCCTCGGAAGTTTTTTTACACGGAATTGGTTAAATCATTGGCTTCTCACCAGGGGGTGTTGCTCCAAGAAATTGTTTGTACTCATGAGGTGTTGAACCTTGGACCTTGAAGGGAGCAAACCCCAAGACCAAAGCCTCCACCACTTGGGCCAACCCCTTGGGGTTCACTTGAGACTTATTTACGGTAGATGAGTTTGAGGGAGGTGCTTGAAATTTAATTAATCTTTTGTTTAAATTTCTGGAGTGTTATAGTTTTAGGGTGAATTTATTGGCATGAACCATCGTATGAGAGTCCTGAAAAACACTTTAACTGTGCACTAACAGGTTGTGATTGACTATTGGGGTTTTTAGGGCACTAGTGATTGATCCTCAGTCCTAGTGATTGCTCAACAAGGGGCACCTAGACCAAAACTTGGCCCGAATCGATTTTTTAACCTAGTTTAGGTTGAGATGTTATGGGTACATAGGGTTGGGGGGGGGGGGGGGGGGGGGGTGGGGTTGGTTCTGCTCTTCTCTCCTCCCAAGCTAAGATTTGGGGACAAGGCTTTGCAAAGGGAGGAGCTTCGGGGTTTCAAGAGTTAGGTCGATCGAGGTCTTAGAGCACTAGTACCAAACTTCCTATAGCCCATTCTCTTCCCTATGTTTAGGAAAAATCTCAAAAAAACCACAAAAGAAACCCATATCAGAAGTCATAAGTATAACCAACATCAAAGGATGCATTCTGTAGATGCCCAATGCATTATTAAATTATAAAAAACTGATTCTCTCTCATCTCTCCTTCGCATGTTCCGACAATTCTCTCTCATATCTCCTATTTCATCGGTTGCAATGATAAAAATAAATAGTATTTAATTCATATAGGGAAAAATAAGGGAATTTATTGTAAAATATTTTTTTATTGGGAATCAAAAAGTAGTTTTATTCCTTAAATTGAAGGAAAATGGTTGGGAAGCTGCTGCTAGTGCTCTTAGTTAAAAAAAAAAAAAATTTCTACTGACGAAGTAAATAGAAAAGGTAAAAAAGCAAATAAAACAAACAGATAAAAAAAGACAAAATTTTAATTTAAACTAGATCGAATTTTCTCTAATGCAGTCTTTTAAAATAATGTGTTTAAATTGCATATATATATATATATATATGTGTGTGTGTGTGTGTGTGGGTGTGTTTTCCCAACCATTTTTTCTAAATTAAGGGAATAAAATTACTTTTTGATTCCTTGTAAAAAAATATTTCACAATAGATTTCTTTATTTTTCTCTATATGAATTAAATACTATTTTTTTTTTATCATTGCAACCAAAGAGAAAGGAGAGAGAATTGTTGGGACATGTGAATGAGAGAGGAGAGATAATTAGGTTTTTATAATTTAATAATGCATTAGGCATCTACAGTGTTTTTCAATACATTAAGAAATACTGTAGATGCCCTTTGATATTGTTATATTTAGAGATTATGATCTGGGTGCGTTTTGGTAATTTTTTGAGATTTTTCCTAAATATAAGAAAATAAATTGGCTGTAAGAAATGCTCTAATAGCTACTTATCAAAAAAAAAAAAAAGAAATGCTCTAATAGCTATAGAACATGTAAAGAAACACATACATTTTGTTAAAAACAAAAAAAAAAAAGTTTCCTTTGCGCGTGCGAATGCTAGCGGCCTCCGAGTATCCAAAATTCAAAAATCACACACACAGCGGGAAAACCATGAAGCCGAAATGACCTCCGAAAAGCCCACAAGAATTACAAAAAACCCAAACATCTCCTTCACTTTCTCGTTTCTTAACTTTCTATTATAAAAACACTTTTACAATCCCCACTCTAAGAGAGAGCTTTCTTTGGTTCCAGCACAAAAAAGGAAACCAATTGCGGAGATGAAGAGCAGCAAGAAACCACTGAGCCTCAACGACCGCCATTACCGTCTCCTTCAAGACCTCTCCGCTCCTCTGAAACCCTCCTCCAGGCCCTCCACGGGTACAAACTCATTTCCCTCTCTCTATCCCTAACATTTTTTAATTTTTGTTGTTTTTTTTTTTTGGATGAATACAAAAAAAAAATTGAATTTTTGCTGTTGGGTTTGAAAATTTGGACTAATTGTTGAATATTGCGTCTCGCAGACGATTATGATATTCCTCAATTCTCAGGAATCAGCGATTTCGATTCTCCTCTTGGTACGAATTTCTCTCAATAGTTATTTTTATTTTTTATTTTTGTTTTTGTTTTAAAATTTGCAATAATGTTTCACACTGAAGAAGGAGAAGGGAAGCCATCAAAGGTCAACAACGACGACCACGACGATGAGAATATTTCTCAATTCTCAGGAATCACCGGTCTTGATTCTCCTCTCGGTACTCCTCTCTCTCTCTGTATGTATATGCGAAACCATTTTCGTTTTCTTATTTATATATAACTTCTCTTTGATGAGTTTCCAGAGAAAGAGAAGCCGATGAAGGTTAAGATCGAAGGTAGGCGGCGTCTATGTAAAGTTTCAACTCGACACAATGATAGTTCTGATGATACAGTGGTGCTTGATGACCCAACGTTTTCTGATATCACTGAATTTGATTCACCGCCACCCAAAAATGCGAGTGAGGGTGGTGGTGAGAATAAGGGTGGAAATGAGATTAGAGATATTCTCAGCGATTTGAGCGCCAAGTTTGATTTTTTGTCCATTGAGAAGAAGCGGGTTCCAAAGAGGATTGAATTGGTCGAGGATTCTTTGGATTTGGTGAGAGAGAAGGAAATGAGTGAAGAGAAGAAAGTTGATTTTCCTGAATATATGAGTGCAGGGTCTTCGCTTTCGCTTGCATCAGACATGTCTGGTTCCTCGTCGGACTTGGTTAATAGTGCTGGAGGTGGGGTTGAGAATGCTGTAGAAGAGCATGAGGAGAAGAGTGATTTGTGGAATGTTTCTGAAGGTAATAGGGCACATGGAGTGAAGAACACTAGTGGAAAGCTAAATAGAAATGAACCCAGAGAGGTGGATGAGAAATTGACGTCCAGGAGACAGCCTTTTGAGACTGAATCTGAAGAGGAGAAGGTGTTTGACTCTAAGGATGATGGTTTTATGGGTGGGGTACAGGAGACTAAGAAACATAGTGGAGCAAAAACAAATGATCCTCTACCTCGGAGGATGGATAAGAAGTTAGTTCCTGTCCAGCAATTGTTTGATTCTAAAGTTGAAGAAAGAGAGGATGATGGGGAGGATGATTGTGTTATTTTGAGTGGCAAGAAAACAGTTAAGGTGGTGGAGAAGTGGGGAATGAAGCTTAAGGATGAGTATAATGATTCACATGGTGATGATGTTTTGGATGATTATGCGGATGGTTCTGTTTTGGAGGATGATGGGTCTATTAGTTTTAGTGGCTCAAAATCTACGTACAAGTTGCCTGGTAAGATTGCTAAAATGTTGTATCCACATCAGCGTGATGGCTTAAGGTGGCTATGGGCTCTGCATTGTCAGGGTAAGGGTGGAATCTTAGGGGATGACATGGGTCTGGGGAAGACAATGCAGGTAAACAAATTGGATCTGTTTTACTAGGAAATTTTGTTTTTAGATTATTTTATATATTTAAAATTTGTTTCAATGCTGGTTTGTTTCTGAGTGCAGATATGTGGCTTCTTAGCTGGATTATTCCACTCGCGTTTGATTAAGAGGGCAATGGTTGTGGCCCCAAAAACGCTGATGCCCCATTGGATCAAAGAATTATCAGCCGTGGGGCTCTCTGAGAAGATAAGAGAGTAATGCTGCTTGGCTTGTGTCTTTTCTACCTTTCCTCTTATTTCTTATATGAGAAAACAAAATTTAATTTATTGATAAAGAAAAAATATAAATATTTTTGTATGAATTGCTGCAGTCACCAAACCTGTTCTTCAATGTAGGTACTATGGGACTTGTCCAAAAGCTCGGCAGTATGAGCTCCAGTATATACTTCAGGTATTAGATATGTCCCTTTCACGTATTAAATCTGAGTTGGCACATAACATATTTACTGGCAAATAGAGGCTAAGCATGCAACTAAGTTTATGCTTCAGACTGAACTTGAAACTTGGGGGTTGAATAAGTTCTCACACAAGTCTGGAATACGTTAATTTCATTCGCACAATCGTCCTCATTTTAGATTTGGTTAAATGCTCAACTTGGAAAATTCAAAATCTGTCATTTCTATGTAATGCTTACTTAGCAATTTTGATATTAAAATATAGTTTCTAGAGAACTGTTGCCATGGGGTTCTAGAACCCTTCTCTTGGTTTGCATGTTGTTGGGTGGCATGATAAGATTTTGTGACATCTTGCATTTGTTGTCTCCTCACAGGACAAAGGTGTCCTTCTTACAACTTATGATATTGTACGGAACAACTCTAAATCTTTACGGGGTGACTACTATTACGATAATGAAGGAAGTGAAGATAGTGTTACATGGGATTATATGATACTTGATGAGGTATTTAGTTACTCATATTGTTGCCAAGCATTGAGAAGTCTTATTTTTTTCCCGTGGTTTCCATCTTCAAAAGAATTGTAAATTTGTTCATATGTGTGATGGCCATACTGTAAGGCAGTCAATTTTATTGCCCAGCCCCCAACTCTACTGCCTTTGTACTCGTACATATGTATGCGTTTATATGTTTGTGATTACCACATTTATAAAAAAATATGCATATGTGAGGATTTAAATTTGTTTGACCCAAGGTGAAAACTTTTTTTGGGATAACTTTTTTTTTTTTTTTTTTGTAGGTAATGTTGGACAACTTTGTGTCACAGTATGCAATAAGTGGGTGCTGGGAGAGATTTGAATCAGTTGTTTAGGTTTGAGGAAAACTGTGTAGAAAATAAATAATAAGTTAGATGCCTCCAGAGGATGTATCGTCTCCAAAGATGCATACAATTGTAAATTCAATAAAAAATTTAGTGCTCTGTTTGGCATGTCTTGAGTGAAGCCCATCAAGGGCTTATTGTTTTGCCAATGCGAGGATGTTTGTTTATTACAGTGGTCCCTAAACAATTGAGCCTGTACTGTAATTTTATTCTCCATTTCAAGAATGACTACCATAAGGAATGGTGCAACTCTTTAGCTTTCAGAGTTGGGATATCAGACCATTCCAAACGTCAAGGACTAATTCAGAATCATATTGTTTTTGGGATTGTAGAGTTTAGGAAAGCATGGAGTTGAGCATTTGGAGCTCAGGAATCTAACATTGAAAAGAAGTAATGGTGACGGAACTTGAGTGCTGGCATAAAAGGTTGAGATTTTCAGCTTAGTTGAATGCCTAGGCATTCAAGAGCTGCATTCATGGACTGCCTGCATAAGCTGAACATGAAGTTTTGTAGATGTTAGCTTCACATTGCATGTATACAGGAGACCAATAGAGAATCTGCTCCCCTTGATAGCTTCACATTGCATGTATATGGGACACCAATAGAGAATCTGGCTCCCCTTGATAGAATTCTTCCTTGCCCCTTATAAGGTGCAAATGGATTTGGGAAGATTATTTTTCGCACTTTGCTGGGTTTGGGAAGGGAGAGGCCCATCCTGGGCCTTGCTTCATTGCCAATCCTATCATTAGTTTATTAATACTTACAATTTGATTTTTTTAGTTACTACTCATATTAGCATCACATTTGTATAAGAATTTGTTTCCACTTAACCTTGAGACATCACTTTATCTGATCAACCTATTTAAAACTCCAGGGGCATCTGATAAAGAATCCTAGTACACAGAGAGCCAAAAGTTTGCTTGAGATACCAAGTGCTTGTCGTATTATCATCAGTGGCACACCATTACAAAACAATCTGAAGGTATTCTGTTTGGCATTCATTGTGTTACCTTTTTGTTATTTTCTATAAGTATAATCAAGGAGTCCATAGTTATTATGGTGCATTGTCATTAAAAACTGGATATGTGATCTGGTATAGTGTTCTGCTTTTTTTTTTTTAGGAGTTGTGGGCCTTGTTCAACTTCTGTTGTCCTGACCTACTGGGTGACAAGCAATGGTAATAAACTCTTCTTGCAAAAGTTGTCTTCAATTATGTTTGTGTTTCTTGTGGCATGAGATTTTGGAGTTTCTCAGGTTTAAGGAAAAGTTTGAATATGCCATTCTACGTGGAAATGAAAAAAAGGCATCTGATAGGGAAAAGCGTATTGGTTCAGCAGTTGCAAAGGTAATGATATATTTGATGGTTATAATGTGTTTTGTGTTGCTTAGTCATTGGGTTCTGTTTGACGGGGTTATTGAGGTCTTAAGTTCAATCTTATGAGAGAGAGAGAGAGAGAGAGAGAGAGAGAGAGAGAACTGTTACAACATTCTATTTGTGTTTTCACTTGAATGGATTTTTAATAGGATTGTCGTAAACACCATAATGGTGTGGTTCTTTTGTGCCCATTGTACATCTTTTATTCCCCTCCATGTAGTTCAAAATTGTAGCTTTACTGATGTTCAAAGCATTTATATGTGCAAAAGGTTCTTTTTTTGTATTGTTTTGGTGACAGTAATAAAAACTGGCTATCGAATAATATTACAAGTAATGGAGCTCATGATCATTTACCAAATTTTCCCTTATGGGACCTTTGAATCTAAAATGTGAGATCCACAATTTCCAGGTCCATGATACTACTGTTTCTGTATTTGTTTTATTGCTTTTGGTTTTCTTATTTCAACAATTTTGACGATACATTTTACATTTGCCTGTTGATGAACAATGAAGTGTACGTACAAAAATCTTTTTTGGTAAGTAAATCATTCTTATTAGAAAGTGTGCAAAAGGCGCAGCCCAAGTACACAAAGAGTATCAAAGAGAGACTCTCAATTAGGGAGAAAAAGAAGAACACAAGTCTAGAAATTCAGTAAAACTAGAAATACAAGGACTATTGTGTGCCGCTATTCAAGCATAATGAGATTTGAACATATCAACTTTTAACTCTAACATCGCTCTCTCACAATCTTCAAAGTTCCTTGTGTTCTGTTCTCACCAAATGCTCCACATTAAGCACATAGGAGCCATTCTCCAACTTCCTAAAATGCAATGGCTTTCTAATGACCTCTCAAGCTAGCCATCAATTCCACCACCCTTCTAGGCATCACCCACAAAAAGACGGAAGATTGAAACCCATAATTCTCTAGCCACTTCACAATAGAGAAGAAGATGATCTATGGTCTACTCATTCCTCTTGCACATGCAGTTCCAATCCACAACTATGGCTTGCCTCTTGTTCAGGTTATCCAAAGTTAAAAATCTCTCTAGTGTTGCTGTCCGCATAAATAACAGCACTCTAAAAGGAGCCTTAGTTCTCTAAATGTTCTTCCATGGAAATGGGGAGCCAGCAAGAGTGCAAAGGGCATGATAACGGATTTGACCTTGAACACTTGCCTTTTTTAGAGGGATCCAACAGATTCTATCCTTGCCACCTTGTTTCAACTTGAGAGAATACAAGAGCTCAAAGAACGAGGTGATCAAGTTCACCTCCCAATCATGCACTCATTTGATAAAAAAAATATTTCACGGAATATTTATTTTAAAAAACTGTATATAGTCCACCACTAAAGCCTCCTTAGAGTGAGCAGCACTAAACAATTCCAAAAACGTTGTCTTCAGTGGATAATCTCCACATCATAAGTCATGCTAAAACTAATCTTGGACACATCACCCACTTCAAATTTGACAAATCTAGAGAAAAAAACCCCACCCCTTTGTAATGTTTTTCCACAACCCCACCCCGAAGGGCCCAACAACCTCGTTGGAACACCATCCTCCCCTCGTGCTATCATATTTGGGTTCCACCACCGATCTCTACAAAGCCTCTCTTTCTGTGGCATAAAGTCATAACCATTTCTTCGAAAGAGTTTGGTTAAATTGAATCATATTTCTGACCCCCAAACCACTAGAGAAAATCTTAGAACAAATCTTAAACCAACTAACTAGATGGATTTTGAACTCGTCCCCAATTCCACCCCACTAAAGTTTCTCAATCCGGTTGGCAAGACATACGGGGATGGTGAAGATTGACAATTAATAAGTAGGCAAATTGGAAAGAGTGCTTTTAATCAATGTTAACCTACTACATGTAGACAAATAAAGCCTCTTCCAACCAGTCAAACTACGCTCTATTTTTCAACAATGCCATCTTGTATTGATTTAGCCTTGTACGAATCCCCCAAAGGAAGCCCCAAATATTTCAAAGGCAAAGAGGACACTGTACACCCAAGAATATTGTTAAAGTATTGATTAAGTGATTAAATTTATTTATTTTTATCAGTTTAAGCTTTTGAGATAACTGATAGTTTAATATAGTATCAGAGCCAAGGTCTTGGGATCGTACATTGACTCTGTCAAATCATCCTCCATTTAAATTAAATATTTCACGTGTTGGGCTTTATCTATTAAAAGGGAGTTTGAGCCTACACGTGAGGGGGAGTGTTAAAGTATTGATTAAGTGATTAAATTTACTTCTTTCTATCAACTTAAGCTTTTGAGATAACTGATAGTTTAACACAAGCCAAGCCCTCAACACCATCCACATGGCAACATGGACTAACTTTGATTTAAATAAGTTAATTTTCAATCCCGAGACAACCTCAAAACATAAGAAGAGGCAGAGCAGATGACAAAGATGATATGGAAGTGTCACTTGCAAACAAGAGATGAAACACTAGCAACTTGTCGTTATTCCTCGACCCCACCGAAAATCCATTGTGGCAGACAACATTCTATACAAAGCTTCCATCACAACCACCAAAAGCAGAGGTGAGAAATGATCCCTTTGTTTCAGACCATGAGAGCTATTAAAGAAACCATATGAAGATGCATTAATCAAAACCAAGAAATGCACCTTAGAAATACAATGGGTGATCCCTTTTATGTCCCAAGGGCACTCAGTGGTTGGACAGCCTAGGACTTTGAGTATAATCCTCAAGGTCTTAGGTTCGAAACCACTGAGTGCAAACTGCTTATTGTGGCTATCAAACTGGGGGTTTGCCCCTTAAATTAACCGATGTGCACTTGTGGGAAACTCTTTGCCGAGGGCCTGTGTATCCTCGGGATTAGTCAAAGCGAAGTTTCGGATACCCGGTGCCAAATCAAAAAATACAGTGGGCGATCCAACCTCTCCATTTCTCCTCAAAGCCAACACAAAACCTCAATTAACAATTGTATGCCTTTTCTAGGTCCAACTTACATAGCACACTGGGTTCCCCTGATCTAATCAAGCTATCAAGACAATTCATTAGCTACCGAAATTGAATCTAAGATTTGTCTCCCCTTGGTGAAAGCATTTTGAGACGTGGAAATAACTTACTCCAACATTGTCTTTAGTTTGTTTGCTAGGACTTTTGAGATGATTTTATAAACACTACCCATAAGACTAATGAGACAGAAGTCCTTAATATTCACAACCCTAGCTTTCTTAGGGATGAGTGAAATAAAAGTTGCATTGAGACTCTTTTCAAACTTCCCTCAAAGATGAAGCTCTTGGAAAACATTCATGAAATCCCTTTAATGACCTCCCAACAAGTCTAAATAAGAGTTATGAAAAAACCATCTAGACCTGGTGCCTTATCACCATTTTGGGCTGTCACCACCTCAAAAACCACACTCTTGTCCAATGCTCTCTCTAACCACCTAACCTCTTCAACACCGATTGAATTGAAAGAAAGACTATACAGCTTTGGTCACCAACTGAATTGTTATGAATAAAATTTATTGTAAAACTGCACAACATGCTCCTTTATTGTTGTAGGATCTAAAGTGATAAAACCATTAACAACTAAGGATTCATTGGTGTTGTTTCTTTTGTTCGAATTTGCCACACAGTGTAAGATTTTAATATTATTGTCTCCCTCTTTCAATCAAAGAGCCAGTGACTTTTGCCTCCAGCTCACTTCTTTGAGAAGAATAAGTCTCTCTAAATCCTTGATGATCTCTTCCTTTCTCAACCATTCATCATTAGATAAGGATATTCTTTTTGCAATAATATAAAGATCACAAATTTCATCCAAAACAACATTTTTCTGCTTCTCAACGTTGCCAAATATATTCTCATTCCATTTTTTAAATCGGATTTCAAGGCTTTCAATTTATGTGCCATAATAAAACTAGGAGAGCCTTGGAAGCTATAGGTTTTCCACCATTGTTTTATCTTATCCATAAAACCATTTAACTTTACCACAACAACACAATCCAAAAGTAAAGGGAAATGATCTGATAAGAGTATGGGGAGCCTCCTTTGAGAAGCATTAGGAAACTAGGCTTGGGAGAGAGAAGTCTGTTAATTTTGGGCCATGACGAAGGGTCATAGTTATTAGACCACTTGTAGTTTCTACCTATAAGGGGGAGATTCATATCAGGACTAACAACAACTTCTATTTGATTTTTCTTAAATTTAGGGAACAAAACTATTTTATGCTTTCCTATCCAAATACACTCCATAGTAGCTTCCCCTTATCTTTCCCTATACCATTAAAATATTATTTATTTACAAAAAAATACAAGTTCTATGCATACCCACACATTTTTTATAAAATTCTAACACAATCCCCAGTGAAAGGCAGAAAGAGTAGAGGAGCGAGGAGAGATAAATATTTTGCGTTAAAATAATCGATAGGGAAGCTAAAGTGTTTCCCAATGCAATGGGTAGCACTATAGCATTCCGGATGTTTAGGGAAGCAATACAGATTTTCAGAAGTGAACTTCGAAAACTTTGACATAGCTAGGCTAGAACGGGTGTTGCTAGATCTCTCACTCGGATGACGGGTGATGTTGAAATCACTCCCAATGGGCCACAATAAGGTCCACCAAACCCCACCAATTCATCCTAGGGCACTCTTTTGTTAGTGTCAACATTAGGGCCATGACCACCTGCAAAAGCCCACCAAAAATTATCATAGACGTTTTTGAAAGAGCAAACCACAGAATAAGCCTCCCACACACTCCTCAACTTTCTCCACCACCCTTTTATCCCACATTAATAGGATCTGTCCATAAGCACCTCTCGAGCCAAAATAATACTAGTCTACATGTTGACAACCTAAAGATTATGCACAACTGTCCTAGACACAAGCTCCAACTTGGTTTCTTGAAGACAAGCAATATCAACCTTCCAAGATCTAAGGAGATACCTAATCCTCAACCTTTTATTCATCTCATCCAATTTGCGAACATTCCAAGACAAAACACTAGGCTTCATATTGAATCAGTTGGGCCCTTCCCCCTTACCTTTGTCGTTGCTAGCCTGACCTCACTTATGGTCTTAATTGATAGAACATGCTAACCTTTTTACTTTGCGGTGCCTTTTGTTCATTGCCTTATAAGGAGAACAGGACTAGCTGAACCATCCCGATTTTGACTCACTTCAATAGCAGTGAGCAAGGTCATCACCTCATCCTCAAACGCTTCACAAGACATCCCTAGCACCGAATCTAAAGAATCCAAAATAGGTAGAATTGGCTCTTCAATAACAAAAGGATGGATGTTCAACATCTCGTGATCCTAATGCTCTTCCCTAGAATAGGGTTTCATTTCAAGAGTGGGGTCATCTCGTCCCCATTATTTCTGGTTTGATTTATCCCATCTTTGCCTTCTTTAACAGGGATGTTTGGATGATCACTAGGTCCTTTCTCGCTTCATTGCCTCCATCGTTGCTCCTTTCGAGAGAAACAAAAAAAGTCAAGTGATCAAATCTAGAATGGGTGCTCTCTTACCATCCCGAAAGGCTAGAGCCCATTCCAAGGCCTTAGGTCGTCCCACGAAGTTTGTGACACCCAAACATGGAACAACAAATGCACCATCATTGAGAGATCTACTAGTATGAGCATTCATATACGTAAACTCTTCAACCTGTAGACAAACATCTGAAATACCTGCTATTGAGTCCTCATTGGCACAATTTGGACTTGAAATCAAAACTGCAATAAGTGGTAGCATCAACATCGGGGTAGCCATGATTTTTTCTTTTGATAAAGAACCTCCAAAAGTGGACTCATAACCTACACCGCTCAAATTGCCTTGAAACCCCTCCTTGACTCCACCAAAGTGATCAACGATAGACATGGAAGGTAGTTGCTTAGCTATCAAAGAGGCAGCAGGCTGAGTGGAAGGATGACTCGAATCCACTCCCTCGCCCAACCCTAAAGATGAGACCCCAGAGCTTGTTTTAATTTTTCACTTTTGGTTAGTGGGCTTGGTTTTAAAATGACTTAACACTTGGGCTGTAGTTGACTGATGCAGGCCCAAAATCTTAGTACGTGTTTGAGTGTGTTGGACTGTTAAATTATCAGTTATCCCAAAAGCTTAAATTGATAGGAAGAGACAAATTTAATCACTTAAATCATTACTTTGTTACTCCCCCTTACGTGTGGACTTAAACTCCCTTTTAATAGATGATGCCCAACACATGAAATATTTAATTTAAATGGGGGTGAATTGATGGAGATAGGGTTTGAACTCAGGACCTCTGACTCTGATACCGTGTTAAATCACCACTTGTCTTAAAAGCTTAAGTTGATAGGAAGAAATAAATTTAACTACTTAATCATTACTTTGACATGGGCCACCAAAGAAATTGCGCTCAAACTGAAAGACATCCTCCCCTTTGAATTGGGCTTCGTCTACTGAGGCCTACTTAGTTGAGAAGAACACGAGCCCGCTCCCGCTCCCGCACCCAAGCTCACTGAGGAAGCTCATGCTTCCAAACTCTTGGGCCAATGTTGATTTTATTTCTCTCAAAAGCACCGGTCAGGCTTGAATCTTTTTCTTTCACCCTGTTTGGTTGGGCCACCCTAGACAAGTCAAATGCTTGGGAACCTGGGCTACAAAGATCAAGTCCCTCTCAATTGGCTTGGACTTCAACCCATTAAGAACACCTTTCAGCTGGCCTACAACACTCTCAGACCCATTAACACCTCGACCCTCCCCTATCCTCATGATGTCTCAATTAGCAATACCATCACGTTCCTATTTTTCCTCATATTGTCCTTGAAGGTATTCATACTATCTTGGCCACCTAGAATTTCGTGACTCCCAAAAATTTCCCCAATCATTTCTTTTTCACTACCACCTTGTTCCCTCTATTCTAGCCCAAAAGCCTAAGCTAGTGAGCTTGGTTTACTTAAGTATATTAACTATTCTTATTCTTTATATTTTCTCAATGTGGGATACAAACCTCACAAATGCATGTACATGTCGGCTAGAAACTGCCTCACTCTGTTACACATCTAATTATCTTGTTGTATATCTTTGTGTTGTTTGAATGACGGTTTGTGTGGAATGGATGAAAGAATTATGATAATGCCAAGATTTAGGTGTATATGGGATGGGGTGCAATGTAAATGATCAAATAATTGAATGATTTTATCCAAATATTGATTGTATTCAAGGTAGTCAGCCTCCAATAAATGAGAAAAAAGATGTGTTTTATGGAAAACGTCATCCTTGATGATGTGGCCATTTATGCAAAATGACAACTTTTAATTGGTCCACGTGTCAGTTTGTTAAGTCAACTAATGGTCAACAGACGAATTGACTAATTTGGTCATTGATCAAAACCACAAGGACCTCCTGTGATAAAAATCAAACCTTACGAGAGAAAAAAATAAAGTTGTGAAACCCCAGGGGGTATTAGGTATTTAACCTTAATAGTTATGATTCTCCTTTATTCCTTCACTATGCCTGTAATTCAATTTGCAAAATACAATAGCAATTAGATTGGTTTAGTATAATTGAATTACAACAACCTAACTACTAACACAATGCCTATTGGAATTTCAAAATAATTGACCTGTCAAAATTACAAAGAAGCTAATCCTACTAAGCTGATTAAAGGGCCCTACTAACCCATTACACACCCCCACCAAAGCTTCGATTATGACCTTCCAACAGTCTCAACTGAATTCTTATTTGCTACCACCAAAGTAGAACCCATCATACTAGTCGATAGAGGACCACTGTGGTTCTTACTGCTAGACGAGGGCCTGCACTCAGCGCCAAAGGAAGTTGTACTTATAAATTCTTGGCTTAAATTATAGTTTGATGTAGGTTTTTATTCTTCTATTGCTTGTCTCAATAGGCAAGAACTGTGGAATTAAATATTTGTAGCTTCTAGAAACTTTCCATATGTGATATTTCAAATTTAGTAAACATGGCCAATATCTATATATAAAAGTTAGAACTTTTAAACCTTGCAATGTTGTGAATTTTGGCTTCAACTTATGAACAAGTTTCTAGTGAGGTTCTAATAGTTCATTATAGTATAGCCAATAATTGTAAGTGATAAGATTGCAAGTATTGGAGTCTGTTTTATGTATCTATTTCAAAGGATTTTTGTCAATTGTCACTTTCTATCTATGAGACTTGTTGTTTACTGCATATTTCTAAGTTCCTTACGTATCTGCTTCTATTGCGTCGTAGCTCTTGTGCTTGCATCTTGTTTTTCGTTGCTTTCTCACTGGTAATGTCAAATTTGTTTCTTTAATGCCTGTTTGGGATGATAATAGGTTGTAGATACTTTTTTTTTTTCTTAAACAGGAGCTAAGAGAACGTATTCAACCTTATTTTTTGCGGCGTTTAAAGAGTGAGGTTTTTAGTGAAGATAATTCCAAATCAACTATCAAACTTTCTAAGAAGAATGAGGTCATTGTGTGGCTAAGATTAACTAGTTGCCAGGTCTGATCTGCTTCTTCTCAGTCTACATTTCATTTCATCGCACGTTGTGGTTTCATTCAAATTGTTATGTTGATCTCACAGTTTGCACTTATATGGTGTAGCGACAACTTTATGAAGCCTTTTTAAAGAGTGAGCTGGTTCTTTCAGCTTTTGATGGCTCACCACTGGCTGCTCTTACGGTACTGTTTGTTATCCTTTGCTATTTCTGCTGTTTTTTCTTTGTTAATTTATTTGTTTAATTTATTAATATCTAGTAATGCCTTGGATTATGAGTCCGGAAATGTTGTCTAGTGACTTCTTTGCTAATTTTATTTATTTAAAATAGCTAGTGGTGATGATGGGCATTGACCTATTAGCTGAGATTCATGTTTCCCTAGTTAAGTTAAAAAACATGGGATTATTTTATGTTTAAGTCTTTATTTTATTTTATTTATGTGATAATGATTTATTTCTGAGATGAAACAATGTTGTTTTCTTAGTCTCTCTGCATTTAACATTTATATTCTGGGAGTTCAAACGAAAAATGACAAAAATGCTTATTTGAATAATGATTCATGACTAAATGAAATAACTTAAATTTGGAATTAATTCCAATGTTGCTCTTAAGAGGCATTGAATGAGGCTTCAATAACCAGTAAAAATCTTAGAGGCTATCTTATTGCTTATTTTTTGGCTCGTTTGTATTTTGCTCTAAAAGGTACCTACTCTTTGGATAATTAAATAATTTGGCCTTGTTCAATGCATGCATTGAGTCTCTTTTTGTCCTTACTTTTTAATGATATTGGGGGGGGGGGGGGGGGGGTGTTATATTGGTCCCGAGTTTTATGATTGCTGTTCTTTTGCCATACAGTGCAGTATTGGTTGCTGAAATTTTTCTTCTTTATATTCTTGATGGCCCATTTTACTCTCTAGTAGAAAAATTAAAAAGTTGCAGGATCATCTAGTGAACATAGAAATCAAAGATATTAATTTATTGGAATTAGTTTTTTAGGTAGCTGTTATTTGACTTTGATGCATTAGCTGGTCATCATGCTTCTTGATTTTGGAAAGTTTCTGCTATTCTTGGACGCGAGCTCCAATGGATTCAATATGTTGGCTTATAGTAATGTTTTGAAATGCAATATGATTCAATTTAGGGAATTTTTAGATTAATTCCTGAGGCAACGCGTCAAAACAGATCACACCTCAAATGTGTTTTTTGTTTTGTTTTGTTTTTTTTTTTAATTTTTTAATTTTTAGTTTTAACTGCTTAAGTTCTTTGAAAAGGTAAAATAGATCATTCCATTGATTTTCCGTATGAAATTGTGCCATCCGTTAATGCCACATTAATATTTTTGCTACATCACATTAAAATAATAATTTTATTAAAAAATCAAATCTTTAAAAACAAAAACTTTTTTTTTTTTTTTTTTAAGAAAAAAATTGATGGGGTGGCCAGCAATGGGGTTGCCTCAGAAAATTGATGTTTAGGTTGTTATTCTTTTTCGGACAAGATTCTTATAAAATATTATATGATTTGAAACAGATTTTGAAGAAAATATGTGACCATCCACTTCTCTTGACAAAGAGAGCGGCTGAAGATGTTTTGGAAGGGATGGAGTCGATGTTGAAACCAGAAGATGTCAATATGGCTGAAAAATTGGCAATGCACATAGCTGATGTTGCTGAGACAGATGGCTTGGAAGAAAGCCGTGACAATGTCTCTTGCAAACTATCGTTCATCTTGTCTTTATTGGTGAGGATTGCTCTATTTTAATAATTAATGCTCTGCATGTTTAAGTTGATTGCTTAATAAATTGTTGAATGCTTTGTCATAGGATAACTTAATATCAGAGGGGCATAGTGTTCTTATCTTTTCTCAGACTCGTAAGATGCTTAATCTTATTCAGGTTAGTCCCAACTCTTTCTGTTTTCAAAATTTGTCTTAAATAGTTGATAATATCGTAAACTTGAAAAGTTTTAAGTTTATTTTATTGATAATATATTGTTTTAGTGAAAATGGATATTTCTGGGCATGCATTAAGGCATTATCTGAATCTTGTTTTGCGCATAATGTTATACTAATTTGTGTATGAAGTTTTTTTTTTTTTTTTTTTAATACAAGCATAGATATCAAAAAGAAAAAGTGAAAAAAAAAAAAAAACAGACATACACCTGGTTACTTGGAGTTGAGGACAATGACCAGGGTCAAAGAGGTATTTGCTCTTCCAAGTATTTGCTGATACTAGTTGAAGATGAGGAGATTATTTCTTAAAAATATAACGTGCATATTTATCAAAAATAATATATGTATATATAATTTAAGAAACTTATCTCCATCAATTGGTGTATATAATTTGTATATATACTATTGGTGTGAAATTTACTCTGAAGATTCCACTGTATACTTCTTGTTTCCCTGTTTGCGTCTCTAGATATATGGTACATTTCTTGAATTGGATATTTGTGTCATTCTGAGTCATTACTTTTTTGGTCAGAAATCTACATATTTTTGAGCCAAAAAGAGAGAACAACAGCGGTAAAATTATCATCTAGTGCATGTCTTATGCCTTTTGATGGATTCAACTTCACCCCCTTCTTTGTATTTCTTATGCATGCATTACTGCAATGTGGTTGAAGTTGTTTTCTGTTCTTTATTTGACTTTTAAATCTGATTATGATATAAACGTGCTCTCTGGGGTGTCTTCTTATTTCTGTCAATTCGATGGATTCTTCTCTCTCTCTCTCTCTCTCTCTCTCTCTCTCTCTATATATATATATATGTATACATTCTTTGTTTTTTTATTAGCTCCAAAAACCTAGTACTTGTGTTTGCAAAGAATTGCTTCTTTCTAAATTTCTGTTGCTGCACTTAATATAACTTGTTATGTTCCATAATAAATGGATTTCCAAATCATGTGTGCAGTACTCTGCAAACATATTTTTTGCTCCTTTAATCTGTCTGATATTGAGTGTAGTAATTGTTTATATGAGTAGTTAGGTCCCTCTGCTTATCTTCCCTAGTTGTTTTGGAATTGCATCAAAGTTAACAAAAGATAGAATGATATATTTATATTGCGGGCCTTCTCTTTTGGAAGTTCCTTGAGCGTAGATTGTTCAGCTTGTTGTATGGGAGTTGTACATATTTTGCTATACCTGTTCATATTATAACTCGTCATAGTTTGATGCAAACTGATGTTTAACCGAATAAACGAGCTCTTTAATGGGAAAGAAATAAGTGTCACGCTAATTGTTTAGGGGTGGAAATTTAACCCTTGTTTGATTGTGCTTGCATGAAAAACAAGCTATGTCTTGTCAATATTTATTTGGACATGTTTGAAAATTGCATTAGGTCACTAATCACTATGGTATTGTTATTTAACACATGTTACATGCATCCGTGCTAGATGCAGTTTCTATTTTTGTTTAGCCCCAAACATTTATTGAAACACATTTGCACATTTTATTTATTAAGGTTATTATGATATGGTTATTTGGCATGAAACATGTTTTTCCTTTTTATGTGGTAAATATGATTCCTTCAACAGCTTCTACACTGAGGTAATCTGAACGTAAACATCTCATTATGATTCATGGGTGTTAAGTTATCATAGTTTGTATAAGTACCAATAATTTATCATAAGATTTTGTTAGATTTGAAGAGTTCGCAAGTAGGCTTTGACAGAAAGAAGAGACAAAAGAGAAGAGGGAAAAGGAAAATCTGATTTAGCTTCTCCCATGTTTCTTTATATATAAGAAAATGTTATACTTACCAATTTTTTTTTCCCAAATGATGTGTGTCACTGTCCCATGAAATCTATTATCTTGGGAGATGTATCACCATCATATGCAATGGTGAAACATCACTTAGGTACCAATTTTGGTGAAAAAATTTGGTAAGTGTAGTATTTATCTTCCCCAAACTATCAAAACATTGTCAATGTTTCCCACAAGGCTAGCAAAAACATAAAAATGCCCCTATGGATTTCTCAATAAGACAAAAATACCTTTATAAATTAAAAAAAAAAATTATTATTATTTTTTTAAAACGAAATTTTAATTTAAAAAAAAAAAGATTTTTTTTTTAAAAATTTTTAAAACGTAAATTTTTAATTTAAAAAATCGATTTTTTTTTTTTTTTTTTTTAAAACGAAAATATTTATTTTTTTAAACGAAAATTTTATGGGAAATTATATTTAAAATCCTTAGGTAAACGCGCCTTTATTAAAAACTCCATAGGTTTTTTTTTTTTCGGAAATTTAGTCCTTGGGTCACTCGAAACTACTAGAAACTCCATACCGTTAATTTTTGGTAACTGCCGTTAGTCCACTCAAAACTCACCGTTTCATCTGATTAAAATATTAATTTTTTATTAATTTAATTTAAAAAAATTAAACTTTAAAAAAAAAAAATTAATTTTTTTAAATTAAATTAATAAAAAATTAATATTTTAATCAGATGAAACGGTGAGTTTTGAGTGGACTAACGGCAGTTAACAAAAATTGACGGTAGGGAGTTTTCTAGTAGTTTCGAGTGACCCAGGGACTAAATTTCCGGAAAAAAAAACCCAGGGAGTTTTTAATAAAGGCGCGTTTACCTAAGGATTTTATATACAATTTCCCAAATTTTATTTAGAATTTTTTAGTTAAAAATATTATAAAAAAAAATTAAAATAAAAACAAAGATTTTCAATTTTGATTAAAAAATCGATATTTTATTTTTTTATTTTTTTATTTTTTCTTATAAAAAGGATTTTTTTTTTTTTTTTTTTTTTTTAATTTTAAATTTGGCCGCCCCTTGGATTTTATATATATATATATATATATATATATATATATATATATATATATATATATATATATACGTTTTAGGTTTTTGTAGAAGTTTTATTATTTTTTGTTTTCGTTTTACTAAGGGTAGTTTCGTCATAGGGAGAACATTGTTACAATTGAAAGTTTGAGAGAGACATTGTCAATTGGATGATAGTTTGAGGAGGTATATGGACTTTCCCCTATATATATATATGAGTTAACAAAAAGGCATAAGTACCCTTATTTAATAATATTAGTTCTTAAAACACGATATATCTCCTAATAGTACCCCTCAAGTTGATGTAAATATATCAAATAGTCCCAGCTTGGAACATATCATAAGAACCTTGTCTCTAGTAAGAGTTTTGTTATCATATATGGTTATTGATCTTCTGAGCACACAAAGGATGTGGCATATCCTTATAATGAAGCTTTTTAGAATCAAAGTGATAGTAAACATTAATATGTTTTGTTCTTTCATGAAATACTAGATTTTAAGCAATATGAAGAGTAGCCAAATTATCATAAAACAATTGCGTTGGGAAATTTACCAGAAATCCAATCTGGTGTACTAGACTCTTTAACTGTACCAACTGAGATCTACATGAGCCATAGCGGTATATTATTCCTCATTACTAGGTCGAGCTAGAACACTTTGTTTGTCACTCTAAGAATAATGCAATATTCTTTAGTAGACCTATCTGATGGAGAATTTATCCCATCTGCATCAAATAAAACTAATCACCCGTATTTGTCAATGAGCTGTGTATGACAATCCTTATCAAGGAGTTTTTTATTTTTTTGTTCTCAAATATCTTAAAACTTTGATAGTTGTTTCCCCATGAGGCATGAGGTACTCCGGGAGTTTCTATGACTTGATGCACACACCAACTTCGAATGTGATATATGGTCTAAGTAATAAACAATTCAACTTACTACCCTCCTATAGCTTTATGGTTGGCTAAACAACTAGAGTGTTGCAATGATGGTAAAGGTATTGCTACTCTCCTCCACCATACTTCAGTAATACTCTTACTATCGTTGTGAATAATAACAATATTATCTATATACACTACAGAGATGATCATGCTAGATTTAGAATTCTTGCTAACAGAATGGTCCAATAACATTGCTTCACTAAACTTATTGAACCAAGCTCAGGGTGATTGCTTCAGATCATATGTAGCCTTCTTTAACTAACATACTTGACCATACTGCTCCAAATGAACAAATCCAAGACGTTGGTCCATGTAAATGTTTTTAGTCAAATCACCGTGTAGAAACACATTTTTTTACTTTGAGCTGATAAAGTGGCCAATGAACATGGTTGTCAAAGAGATGATAACACATGTAGAAGATGTCGTTGCAGTAAAAGAGAGAGTTTTATTATAGTCAGTGCCATGTGTTTGCATAAATTATTTGGCAAGTTTCCCAGCTTTTAGCCCCTTAACAGAATCATCAAGGAGGAACTTAACAGTGTACACTTATCGGCAACTAATAAGTTTTTTCCTAGCAGAAAGTGTAGTGAGTTCCTAATTTTGGCTTTGATAAAGAATAACCAATTCCTCTTCCATAACTATTTGTTAACTAGATAATAATATGCTTCCTGAACAGATTGAGGAGATGAAACCAATAACAAGAATGAAATAAAACAATGGAAGGTAGGAGATTGACTTGCATAAAATAGGAAATATTTGATAGGATGAGCTGTGGAGCTTTTAAAAAAGGGTACAAGATTGCTTACCTTCCCCCGAGTGCAATGGGAAAATCTAGTGAGGCTGACCATAGAGACCATTAGGCAACAAAGAGGATGGTGGAGGATTGTGAGATATTACAGTTGGGGAGTGTATGCCAATTGATGAAGGCTATATGTGGTTTGAAACAGTTGCTTCAGGATTGGTTCAGTGGATAACTTTCATGATCTGATTGCATCAGATCTCATTGACAATATCTGATTGGGGAACTAGAAATATAACAGCAAACCTTCTGTGATACCATGTTAGAATTGAAGAGTTTGCATTTAAGGTTTGATGGAAGAGAACAGGCAGAGGATAATATAACCGAGCCACTTCCATTTGCACACACACACACACACACACACACATATATATATATATATGAGTTACAATCGAAAAAATTAAAATACCCTTCTTGAATAATACTTATCTTACCCGCAAAAAGAGTAATACTAATACCTAACAGACCATATATCTCCGAACACATTTGATATTAAAATTTTTAGTTTTATGCTGTTATTTACCCCTATTGTTGAAGCTTGATTAACTCATTAGAAGGTACATTTACGTCCCTGGTTGTATCCTAGTTGTAGGATGAGAGATTTGTTTTTGAATATCTTATAATGTGTATTTCTACTGCAGTACACTCTCGACAATACTAATTAACTACATCTACAAAATCTGCGTTCTAATTAGAATGGTCATGTAATCTTGAAACTTCAAATCTTATAGTTTGAAGTTTGTAGTTGTTGAGAGGTTTGCATGAAGTAGGTTTTGAGAAAAGAGGAGGCTCGTCACATAATCCGTAGCCTACCTCAAACATATTATTATATAAGCCTAAAGAATACACAAATGACTAAAATACCCTCAAACCCTAATACATTCTTCTAACACTCCCCCTCAAGCTAGAACATATATATCATATAAGCCCAGCTTGGAACAAATAAACTCTAACCGGTTACGACATAATGATTTTGTAAACATATCAGCTAACTGGTCTCTAGACTTCACAAATGTTGTAGATATATCTCCATTGAGTATTTTGTCTCGGACATAATGACAGTCGACTTCAATATGTTTAGTCCTCTCATGAAACACTGGGTTAGATGCAATATGTATAGCAACCTGGTTATCACAAGATAACGGGATAGGAGTAGGAGCTACGAAATCAATCTCCTGAAGAAAGCTTTGTAACCATGTCAACTCAGTAGCTGTATGAGCCATTGCCCTGTACTCTGCTTCAGCACTAGATTGTGCCACCACTGTCTGTTTCTTACTCTTCCAAGTTACAAGATTACCGCCGAAGAATGTGCAATATCCTGTAGTAGACCGTCTATCTGAAGGAGAACCTGCCCAATCTGCATTAATAAAACCTTTGACCCTAAGATGTCCATTCGGTCTATACAATATCCCTAGACTAGGGTGTCTCTTCAAATACCGAATAATGCAAGTAACAGCTTCCCAATGTGTAACTCGAGGAGCCACTAAGAACTGACTGACAACGCTAACTGCATATGAAATATCTAGCTTGGTGATAGTTAGATAGTTCAACTTCCCAACTAGACGACGGTACCTGCCAGGATTTTCAAATAATTCACCTTCATCCTTTAGTAATTTCTTATTTGGATCCATCGGAACATCAATAGGTCAAGAGCCCAAAAGACCTGTTTCTTCTAATAAATCAAGTGCATACTTTCTCTGAGATAAGTTAATACCTGTTCGAGATCTAGCAACTTCAATACCTAGAAAATACCGAAGTTTGCTCAAATCCTTTGTATGAAATTGTTCTTGTAGAAATTGCTTTAATCGGGCAATGCCTCCTGAATCATCTCCAGTAATAATGATATCATCTACATATACCACAATAAGGATATAGCCTGCACCAGTATGTAAGTGAAATACTGAATGATCTGTTTGACATCTCTGAAGACCAAACTTCAATACCGCTTTAGAAAACTTTCCAAACCATGCCTGTGGTGATTGCTTGAGACCATACAATGCCTTTCTTAATTTACAAACAATGCCTTGAGACTCCCCCTGAGCAACAAACCCAGGTGGTTGCTCCATATAAACTTCCTTAGACAAGTCTCCTTGTAAGAAGACATTTTTGACATCCAATTGAAACAACGGCCAATCAAGATTAGAAGCCAAGGAAATAAGAGCACGAACATAAGAAATTTTAGCTACTGGAGAAAAAGTGTCATCGTAATCAATACCATATATTTGCGTATAACCCTTAGCAACCAGTCGAGCTTTGAACCGTTCAACAGAACCATCAGGATGAAATTTAATTGTGTAAACCCATTTGCAACCAACAGTCTTCTTATTAGGTGGTAAGGGAACAAGCTCCCACGTGCCATTATGATGCAAGGCCTTCATTTCCAATTCCATAGCTTGCCTCCAACCAGAGTCAGATAATGCAGCCTGCACTGTCTATGGAATGGAAATACTAGAGAGATGGGACACAAAACAAGAAAGTGAAGGAGATAAAGAACTAGTGGATACAAACTGACTAATAGGATGTTGGGTAGTGCAAGAACGTGTACCATTCCATAGGGCAATAGGCAAGTGGTCGGATGGAGGTGGGAGCACCGGATCTGTAGACGATAAGGATGATGGTGGCGGAGCACGAAGACGACACTGATAAACCTAGAGTGGAGCACGAGCAGGAGGAGAAGCAAAGGCAGTCTCAGAGAGGAGGGGAATAGGCAGAGGAAGAGATGCGGCATCAGGTGCAAGGGAAGAGACTGGTTAAAGGTAACATCAGTGCAAGTGAAGTAGCGTCGAAGGACTGGGCCATAGCAACGGTAGCCTTTCTGGGTTGTGGAATACCCAAGAAAGACACATTTGGTAGCACGAGGGTCAAGTTTATCAAAACCAGGGCCCAAATTATCAACATAGCAAACACACCCAAAAAGCTTAAGTGGCAAGGAGAACGAGGATGAAGAAGGATATAAAAGAGAATGAGGAGAGGTCCCTTCTAAGACCGAGGAGGGCATCCTATTAACTAAATAACAAGCAGTGAGAACAACATCAGTCTAAAATTGTTTGGGAACATGCATATGAGACAAGAGACAACGTGCGACATCCAATAAATGGCGATTCTTGTATTCAGACACACCATTTTGTTGTGGAGTGTGAGCACACGTGGTTTGATGGATAATGCCTTTATCAGACAAATAAGAGTCAAAAGAACGAGAGGTATATTCTTTAGCATTATCTGAACGCAAGATACGAATTTTCTGAGCAAATTGAGTCTTAATCATATTGTGAAAGATTTGGAAAATAGAAAATAACTCAGAACGATTTTTCATTAAAAATAACCATGTCATACGGGAAAAATCATCCACAAAAGTAACAAAATAGTGGAATTTATTGGACACTGAATTAATGGGACCCCATACATCAGAATGAACTAACTCAACTGGACTAGAAACCCTAGGAACAACTCCTGATGGAAACGAGGCACGATGATGCTTACTAAGTTGACAAGCTTTGCAAGGCACAGACAATTGATGAAGAAGACTCGGGACTTGATGCTTCAACGTAGAGAGGGAAGGATGACCAAGGCGACAATGCAACTGAGGAGCGGAGGTGGACAACTGCAAAGCACGAGAGGGAGGTGTAGGTGCTATATCCAGATAATATAAGTCATCGACTTCATGCCCCATACCAATCATCCTCCTTGTCTTGAGATTCTGAAAAATACACAAAGAAGGGTAAAAACTAACGGAACAGTGAAGGGTTTTTGTAATTTTACTAATAGACAATAAATTAAAAGGAAAACCAGGAACATGTAGAACAGACAACAAGTCAATATTAGGACTCAGATGGGTAGTGCCTGAGCCGACCACTTTGGAGAGGGAACCATTAGCTAGGGTGACACTTTTAGGTGTAGCAACAGGATGATAATCAGAGAGGGAAGTAGACGAACCAGTCATATGGTCATTGGCGCCAGGATCGCTAATGGAGGATAAAAGACAGTGAGATGTAGTACCTGACTGAGCAAGAGTAGTCGTAGAAGAGGTAGAAATCCGCTTATGGGATAAGAACTGAGTATACTCATCTTTCGAAATGGAGATCAGATCATTCTCGAAATTTGAGCTCGAATGAACCGGTGGTCCAGATGAGGCTAGAGAATCCTCATGAGAAGCAACTTGATTGGCAAACCTAGATGGTGTGCCATGTAAATCCCAACAAAAATCCACCGAATGGTTAGTACGACCACAATGAGTGCATTTGCGAGGCCCATGACCTTCAATGCGCCCACCTCCCCAATAATCGCATCCACCTCGACTACCACGTCCACCATGGGAACTAGTAAAGCTACCACGATTAGCAATAAAAGCAGCACGATCACCGTTATGTTCCGTGCCCAACAGAGAACTATAATCAGAAATAGTAGCATGCTGAAGCTGAGAAAAAACCTCAGGAAGCAATGGGAGGTCAGAGCCACCCAAAATCTGCGCATGAACAGACTCATACTCAGGTTTCAAGCCAAGTAGAAGCCGAACCACATCTACATCTTGACGTTGCTTTTCCATTTTCTTCAAATCAGTGGAGAGTGGCTGATACATGTCTCTCTCCTTACAAATGGCGACAACCTGATTGTAGTACTCATCGACAGTTTGATTACCTTGCTCAAGCCCAAAGTATTGTTTACACACCTCATAAATTCGAGTGATGTTCCCAGTACCAGAGTACATATGTTGGAGATGATCCCAAATTGCCTTTGCAGTAGGTAGATTTTTTTTTTTGATAAGTAAATGTATTATAAAGAAAAGGCGCAAAGGGGCGCAACCCATTTACACGGGCGGTATAAAAAGAGAGCGCCTAAGAGGGAGAGAAATGAAAAAGAAAATCAGAAAAGCTAATCTCTATAGGAACTAGCCAAGCGGCCGTCCAAGAGTAAAGAGTAAAGAGGAAAAAATGGGTCAGTTCCTCTATAGTCCTAGTGGAATTATCAAAACATCTAGCTTTTCTTTCATTTCATATACACCACATAAGACACAGAGGGATCATCTTCCACACAACTGCGCTCCGGGATCCAAGTAGGTAGATAAAGACACAAGGAGCCAATGTGGGGCTCAATACTGTTCAACATAAGAGATATAATTTGATTGTCGGCCTGGTCCCAACTACTTGCGAAACTAGCATCCGGAGGCTTCTTGGATTCCAAGTGAGAATACAAACCTTTCCCGTACAAGTCTTCTATAGATCGCGACCAATAAACATAATTTTTGCCATTTAGTTTCACAAGTGTCATAGGGGCCGGACCCATAGAAGCATAAGTAATCAAATCGGAGTTATGTGCCATAATGTGGTAACCAAAGGTCAGCAACTACAAGATCCCACCAAAGAATAAACTACCAAGTAGAAATAGGCAAAAAACTCAAACAAAACAGACCCAATTCGAAACAAAACTTGCTGCAAGTAACTTAAGTCAACTAAAAATAACCTGAACCGGGCTGACCAGGGTCTGAATCGGGCTGAACAGAGCTGAACCAGGCTGAACCGGGATGAACAGTGAAAAACCAAAACGCGGACAGCCTTATCCCAGTTTGAGGTTGGGAGGTTTGCATGAAGTAGGTTTTGAGAAAAGAGGAGGCTCGTCACATAATCCGTAGCCTACCTCAAACATATTATTATATAAGCTTAAAGAATACACAAATGACTAAAATACCCTCAAACCCTAATACATTCTTCTAACAGTAGTAAATACACTGGTTTAAATTTGTAAATGTCTTTTGTGAAAGTCAATATCTAACCTTGTTCACTTTGGGTGCAGGTTTTTGTGACATTGATAATTGATTGATTATTTATAAACTCTTTTTTTTTTTTAGCAATTGAACATTATGAAAATCATGATGATTGAACAGATATAGATTTGGACAAAATTTTTGGTATTACTTTTAATCCAGTGATAAAAATTAGTGTATGAACTTAAAATTATGAGTTAAGGTTCTAAGAGTGAAGGCTTGTTGAGTTGCACATTGTCTTATTGACTTCCATTCATTGTTATATGAGGCTTTTGCATGAATTAACATATTTCTGACCTGTTTTAATAGGATTCAATTCTATCCAAAGGTTATGAGTTCTTACGCATTGATGGCACGACAAAAGCTAGTGACAGAGTAAAGATTGTTAATGTAAGTATTGTACATATTCTAAATGGTAAGAATTATTTATTTTAATATTACTTAATGATTATCATGTTCCTTTTTGTCTTTAGGATTTCCAAGAAGGTGTAGGGGCTCCCATATTTCTCTTGACTTCTCAAGTTGGTGGTCTAGGCCTTACGCTAACAAGAGCAGACCGTGTGATTGTAGTTGATCCTGCTTGGAATCCCAGGTGCTCTTTAAAGCAGTTTTATCTTTTTAAGATTTGCTGGATTTTGGCAATGAACAATTCTTCAATTTTATGGGTAAAAAAAGAAGATATTTACATATTACTTTGGAATATGTACTTAGAGAATTTTAAGTTATTACTCCTAGCTTTTGTTGAATATTTGTATAATACATTTGTACAACCTTGCTTTCTCTTATAGGTTTCATCATGCATCTATAACATCTATTTTTCTATTTCATCCCAAATCTATTTAAAGCTTCTTTTTCTTTGTATTTGTTAGAATATGCTTGCTTTGTATCATATTTATTTGATTATCAGGTTACATATCTTTTAAAAATTCAATGCAAAACACATAGAACTTAGTGACAAACTTAATATTGCTACTATTTGGGAGGAAAAGCTCTCTTCTCTCTCATTCACCTACGCCTGAGTGTAGGCGTGTGGGTGGCGCGTGAGCTCTGTTTTGGTGTTTAGTTTTTAGCTTCTTGGTTAGTGTCATGGCTGGTTCGAGAAGGTGGTCTGTGGAGTCCAAAGTTTTTGATGTGCTGATTAAGGGAGGGGCATCAGGGGTGAGGATACTTGAAAGAAGCATCAGGAAACATAAATCCATTTTCTTGCAGAGGGACGAGTTAGTGTGGCTGGTGCGCTTAGTGGAGGACTTGGTGGCAGTGGAGACTTCAGAGGTCTTTTGGGATCAATCCAGAGCAGGGTTCCCACGGATAATTGCAGAGAAATGTTTCAATAGACATGTGCGTTTTCTGACAGTAGAAGAATTTGATGGAAGGCAAAGATGTGGTTTGATTATCATTCTAGAAGGAAGTTATGGACAAGGTTAGGATCGATTTATCATGGAGATTTGGTTGGCAAAGTCTTGTCTTTGTGAGGTCAGAGAGGCCAGGGAGGTTAGGGAAGGGATCAAGGATAAGGAAGGGGTGGGTAGGAGGAGTTATGCAGAGGTTGTGGGGTTGTCGTTGCAATCGGCAGAGGACTGTTTTAACTTTCTTTGAACCGATAGCCAGGGTGCCTAGGTGGCTGAAAAAGGCCTTTGCAGAGATGGACAAGCAAGAACAAGTTTCTGTCAAGCAAGTGGTGGGTTCGCAACAGTTTAACGCCCCTGTGTGGACTGCCAGTGGTAGTGTGGAGGGTTCAAAACATATCTTTTTTTCTGGTGTGGTGGGATTGCACAACCCAAAGGTAGGGGAGTTTTCGGGGGGATGTCAGTAGGGCTTCGGCGAGTTGCTTACCAACTCTGGCGAACAGCTTGTATCCTACGGCAAGGCTGCCAGCATCGAATTTTGGCGCTGATCACATGAAGGGATGGGAGGGGGATGGCTGCCTCGATGTGCAGTCCTTTTTTCGTGTGAAAGTTAAGCTCATTAATGCTATGGAGTCGTTGAGCAGGCTAAAAGGTGACATTGACGTGGGTTTGGAAAGGCTGGATGTAGCAATTAAATATCTAGAATGTTAGACCTCCACATCCAAGTCTGATGGGGTTTGTGTTTGTGGATCGGTAAGAAAGAATAAAACCAATCTCGGGGTGGTCCAGCACAAGAAAGTTTATATGGTGCGGCCCGAGTTGAATCGTGGAAAGCCCGTGCAACCTGTCAAGACTTAATTAAGGAAAAATAGCGTACGGCCCAACTTAGACAATGGGCTCGATAATGGCCCTGCTAGTAAGGCCTTGTTTATGCAAGATATTAAGGATGTGGAGTCTGGGGCGAGGACACTGGAGAAAGGGGAGAGTTCACGTGCAGGGCCGGAGCCAGTAGGTGCGATGGTCTCTTTAGCGAGCGGTCCCAAAGCTCTGGTGGGCACCGCCGGTACTCCTAAGCGTCTCGTTTCGTGGTCGCTTCACGTTGCTAGGGATGCCCACGCTTCTTTCCACATGCCAATCGAGCCCACGGCCACGGTAAATGTGCCGATGAGGGTAGGATCGGCTGGTAAGGGTCCGGTTGTTTTCCACATGCCGATCGAGCCTGCGGCCATGGCAGAGGGGCCGATGAGGGTAGCTTCGGCTGGTAAGGGGCCGGTGAGGATGATTCCGGCGAGGGTTGGTGTTCTGGGCGATGCTTCGATGGTGGATTACACTATTCAGGCAAAATCGACGATGGGTTCTACCTCGGGCCTTCTGGTAAAGATGCAAATTGTCCCTCTCGTTCCTGAGGCTTCTCCTCCTTCGGAACTCGGTTTTGCTAATCAGTGCTCTCCAAAGAGTGGGTTGAGTGTCTCTGCCACGGGGATTCTGGGCAAGAAGCTGGGCAAATGGGTGTCATTGGTTTTATTTGGGTCTGTTGCTATTGTTTGTGAGGAGTCTGGGAGGGATGGAATTTTGGGGAATGGCCTAGTGGATCAGTCTCTGGGTGTTTCCTAGTTGGGTATTCTGGGTAAGGAGCCGGGTACATGCGCGACGACGGCTGTAATTTTGGGAAGAGGTCCCCTTGTCTCAGGAGTTATTCGTCCCGAATTCTCTGGATGAGGAACCGTTGGTGGTGCAGGAGAGGGCTTTCATTACTAAGGCTTGCAAAGAAGTTGGCCTCTCTTGTGATGGAGAAGAAAGGAAGCTTGAGGAGACCATTGGGATACTTCTCGCTGACAACAAGGGTAATGAGATGGAAAGGGAAGAGGTTACACCTGCAGTTAAAAAAGGTAACAGAGAGCTATTTAATCTGCATTCTTCTGTTAATATCTTGGAGTATTCTGTGAGGGACAGGAAGAAGGGGAGGGCCAATCGAGTTAAATCATGAAGCTCAAGATACTTTCATGGAATGTGAGAGGTTTGAATGAGAGGGATAGGAGGTTGAGGATTAGAAATCTGCTTAGAGGTTGGAAGGCAGATTTAATTTATTTTTGTTGGAAGTTCCACACTGCCTGGGTATTAAGAAGATGGGCCATTTATAAGGTTGAGGGGAAACCTCAACTCTTGAGCTAGCTTTTGGGTTGAATTAGGCCCAAGACCCATTTCTAACAGTTTTCAAGAGACGAAGTTGGAATTTATTTCGTTCAACCTAGTGAGGAGTTTGTGGGGCTGCCTGTATGTGGAGTGGTGCTATGTTCCTTCTATTGGGGCTTCGGGGGGCATTTTGCTCATGTGGAACAAGAGGGTAGTTGAGAAGGTAGATGTTGTTTTGGGAAGTTATGTGGCAGCCTGCTCCTTTAAAAATGTTGAGTATGGTATTGTTTGGGCGTTTGCGGGGGTGCATGGGCCTAATAGAGTCAATTTCAGACGTCTTCTTTGAGAGGAGCTGGCAGGGGTTATGAGTTGCTGGGCCATGCCGTGGTGTATTGGTGGGGATTTCAATGTTACTCTTTATCCAAGTGAAAGGTCGAGGGGAGCTTTTTCTCGGTCTGCAATGAGGGATTTTGGAGAGTTCGTTTCGGAGCAGGGCCTCATGGACCTTCCCTTAGTTGGGGGGATCTCTACCTGGTCTAATAATCGCTCTTGGTCTAGGCTTGACCGTTTCCTAGTTTCTACGGATTGGGAAGTTCGTCATCCGGACTTGTGACAAAAGTGGATGCTCCGGGTTTGTTCCAATCACGCTCCTATTATTTTGGAGTGTAATCCTTCTTCAGGAGGCAAAAGACCTTTCAAATTTGGGAATATGTGGCTCAAAGCGGAGGGTTTTGTGGATAAAGTTTGTAGCTGGTGGGACTCGTACCAATTTTATGGTACTCCGAGCTTCATTCTTTCTAAGAAGATGCAAGCTCTAAAGTGGGGCATTAAAAGATGGAATGCTTAAGACTTTGGCAATGTGGGGGCTCGTATGGATGATCTTAAAGCTCTTGAGAGGGTGGAAGAAGAGGGGTTTATCAATTGAAGAGATAGAGAGGAAAAGGGTGCTTGCGAGAGAGTTACAATCCTCCCTCCTTCAAGAAGAAATCAGTTGGAGGCAAAAATCTAGGATCCGTTGGTTGAAAGAGGGTGATAAGTGTACGAAATCTTTCATTGGATTGCTAATGCCAACCGTAGACAGAATTATATTGAGTCATTGAACATTAATGGCACTATTACTTCTGATCAAGAGGTTATTAGTAATCATATCACCCGTTTTTATGAGTTGCTCTTCACGGAGACTCTTAGTTGGAGACCGAGGTTGGATAACCTTCACTTCGACATGTTGGATGTTGATGAGTCTTCTACTTTGGAAGGTCCTTTTGTGGAAAGGGAGGTGTGGGAGGTGGTCAAAAATATGTATAGGGACAAGGCTCTAGGCCTGGATGATTTCTCTTTGGCTTTTTTTCCAGGATTGTTGGGGTGTGATCAAACTGAACATTATGGCTGTTTTTGCGAAGTTCCATGATAGAGGTAAATTTGAGAAAAGTCTTAATGCTATGTTTCTTTCTCTTATTCGGAAGTCTCATGGGGCATCCGATTTGAAGGACTTTTGTCCAATAGAATGAGGAGAGTTATGGATCGGGTCATTTCCAATCTGTAAAATGCTTTTGTCAAAGGCAGACATTTTTTGGATTCGGTTCTTATTGCCAATGAATGTCTGGATAGCCGAATCAGATCTAGGGATCCCGGTCTCTTGTGTAAGTTGGATATGGAAAAGGCTCATGATCACCTGAACTTGAAGTTTTTACTCTACTTGTTAAGAAGGTGCGGCTTTGGTGAGAAATGGTGTTTATGGATTGAGCATTGTATCTCGTCTGTGCGGTTCTCGGTTTTGATCAATGGTTCTTCTTTCGGCTTTTTTGAGAGCTCCTGTGGGGTGAGACAAGGTGATTCCCTCTCACCTTTTTTGTTCATCATGGTCATGGAGACGTTCAGCAGGATGATTAATGCTTCTATTAATAGGGGTTTCATCAATGGTTTTTGTGGGTGCCAGAGCGTCTGATCGGGTTATTGTTTCTCACCTTCTTTTCGCTGATGATACATTGGTTTTCTGTGGGGCTGCTCCTGACCAAATTAAATTTATTAAAGCTCTTCTTATTGGCTTCGAGGCTGTCTCTGAGTTAAAAGTAAATTGGGGCAAATCTGTTTTGGTCCCTGTTTGAGGTACGGGGGATGTGGGTGAGTTGGCTGGCATTCTGGGATGTGGCACCAGCTCTTTGCCGTTGAAGTATCTGGGTCTTTCGCTAGGGGCTTCGTTCAAGCATTTCGCTATGGGAAGGCATGTTGGAGAAGATTGCTAGAAGGTTTGCCCCTTGGAAACGTTTGTATTTATCCAAGGGGGCCAGGCTCACCCTCATCAAGAGCGCCTTATTAAATCTTCCAACCTATTTTCTCTCTCTTTTTCCTATCCCTGCCTCTGGCGAATTGCATAGAGAAGATTCAACAGGATTTTTTATGGGGTGGGCTCAATGACGAGCCTAAGTTCCACTTGGTCAATTGGCACGAGGTTTGTTCTCCGAGTTCTGAGGACGGTCTAGGGATTCGGAGCTTGCGGCTTTTTAATCAAGCTCTTTTGGGGAAATGGTTGTGGAGATTTGCTAATGAGGAAGAAGCTTGGTGGAGAAGAATCTTTGTGGCAAAGTATGGGGTGTTTTGGGGTGGTTGGTGCTCTAAAGTTCCTTGCGGTTCGCATGGGGTGGGGTTATGAAAATATATTAGTAGGGGTTGGAGGTCGTTTCATTGTCACCTTAGATTTGATCCTGGCTTGGGGTTGAAAGTCAAATTTTGGGAGGATATTTGGTGTGGCGAGTTGCCCCTCAAGGATGCTTTTCCCGGTCTTTTCAATATTGCTAGCAATAAGGATGCTTCCATTGTGGATATCAGGGAGTGTATGAAACGGTATGGTTTTTTGGAATGTTACCTTTACTCGTAGAATTCATGATTGGGAGGAGGTGACCTTAGCCTCCCTATTCTTGCACTTGTATTCGCTCTCGTTGCGTGGGAAAGGGGAGGACCGGATGTGGTGGATCCCTTCTAGAAAAGAGAAGTTTGAGGTTCGCTCCTTTTATAGAAAGCTTGTCATTAAAGAGCCCATCCATTTCCCTTGGAAAAGTATTTGGCGCACGAAGGTTCCTTCGAGAGTGGCGTTTTTTGCTTGGTCGGCCACCCTTGGGAAATCTCTTATCTTGGATAATATTCAGAAGAGAGACATTGTGGTGATTAATCGATGTTGTATGTGTGAATCGGAAGGAGAGACTGTGGATCATCTCTTTCTTCACTGTGGGGATGCGCGATTTTTGTGGGATGTTATCTTTTCTCGTTTCAACATGTGTTGGGTTATGCCTAGAAGCGTCAATGAGATGTTTGCTTGTTGGTGGTCGGGTGGAAAGTCCCGAAGTGCTGTGGTATGGAAGATGGCTCCCTTGTGTCTTTATGGTGCCTATGGAAGGAAATGAACGCTAGATGCTTCGAGGATTTGTTGAGAAACCTTGAGGACCTTGTTCATTTCTTTTTGTACACGCTTTTTACTTGGACTGCAGGCTGGCTTGCCCCCCTAGTGATCAATTTTCCTGATTTTCTTTTTATGTTCTCTTCTTCTTTCTCCCCATCTTAGTCGCTCTCTTGTATACTTTCTGTGTACTTGAGTTGCGCCCCTCTGCGCTCCTTAATGCATCATTACTTATCAAAAAAAAAATCAATGCATTCCTACCTTCTAAACCCAACACATCTTTTTGGCTCCTTGGTCAAATAGGAACTCATTCTTCAAGAAGTCAACATAATCTTCGTAATTTAATCTAGGAATCTAGGATTAGTAATGTGGCAAAATGGAGCATAGCCAAAGGACACGTGGGGGTGGGGTTAGGACTTTGGAAATAAAGACATCAAGGTAGTTGTTGAGTTATTAGTTATGTACTTGTGGGTAATGGTCGAAATGTTTGTAGTTTTGAGACCTAGGTACTTTAAGCCTATGGGCATTGAAGAAGGAAACTTTCCAAACGGCTGATCATCTTTTTTTTTTTTTTTTTAATAAGAAATGTAAATTCATTAAGAGGGCAGAAGAAGTATACGAGAGAACCCTTAAGGAATGAATCTAGCAACTCGAGTGATTTCCTTTTAGAATGAATTCAACAAATTTTATCCTCAGCTCCATGCCTTACTCTTTGAGAATACAACTCAAAGAAACTAGAGACCACCTCCACCTCCCAATCATGCTTCGGTCTTGTTAAGGATCCATGAGTGGCAAATCATATGCAGTTCCGAAATTGAAACATTCATTGGAATATTTCATTTACAAGACCTACTTATCAAACATCATGCCAATACCATAGGACCGCCCTAACCACTTTTAAACACTAGCCTCCCCTCAACTATAATATTTAATGTCCACCACGGATCTCCACAGAGCCTCCCTCTTGATAGCATACTTCCACAACCACTTAGCCACTGCCCCAACTTTGTTCCGAAATTGAAACATTCATTGGAATATTTCGTTTACAAGACCTACTTATCAAACATCATGCCAACACCACACTTTAGATCCATCTCAGACCTCCATATTTAAAAGAAGCTTCCCTCTCTCTCAAACATTTCCACACTCATACCATAGGACTGCCCTAACCACTTTTAAACACTAGCCTCCCCTCAACTATAACGTGTTTTTTTTTTTTTTTTTTTTTTTTTGATGAATAAGCATTTCATTAAAATCAAAACTCAAAATAGAGCAACACTGAAACACAAATACAACCCCTTACAAAGCCAGGGGAAAACAAAAAACCTACAAAACCAGCAACTACTCAACACCAAAACAGCCCCTTACAACCCTTACATATTAAAACCAAAAAAACAAAACTACAAGCCAACATTACAGAGGATGGCAGAAGGCAAATTCCACAATGAACACAACAAAAGATTCTCCCTAGTTCTAGGAAAACCTCTTTTTACAGCAATTCTAGTCCTGATTTCCCAGAAAATCTGCTTCAGTAGTTGCTCTTCAGTTTTTGGAACACCATCATGTCTAAGTTCATTTCTAGTACGCCAGAGATTATAAACAACAGAACCAAGAACCAATTGACAAATCAAGCACTTAAGAGAGTTCTTTCCCCACTTATTACAACCAAGCTGCACAAGATCATCCCAAATCACAGGAGGCATATCAATTTTACAACGAAACATGCAATATTTCCAAACTCTCGAACTAAAGCTGCATTCAAAGAAAATATGATCACGAGTTTCTAATTGAGAATGGCAGAAACAACACTGAACCTCACCCTTATAACCCCATTTGAGTAACCTCTCACCTGTAAGTAGCCTATCCTTCATAGCAAGCCACAAAATAAAAGCCTGCTTGGGAATAGCAAGAGGAAACCAAACTAACTTCCACCAAGTAACCTCTACATTCTTCTTTCTAAGGACTTCCCAAGTCTCTGCACTAACAAAAACACCCTTTTTAGAAGCAGTCCAAACTGGCTTATCACATTGGCCTAAACAAACTTCAGAAAGCCTAGCTTGAATATCAACTAGAGCTTCTGATCTTGCAGGTCTCCAAAACCAATCTCCATTGCAAATGACAGAAGACAGCTTAGCTTCAATATTACTTTGAGCATCATAAACAACCCTAAAGCCATATTGCTCAATCAAAACTCCTGCAGGATGCCACAAATCCAGCCACATATGAATGCTATCCCCATGCCCAACTTCAAACTTCAAGAACCTTTTAGCAATAGATCTCAGCTTCAAAATTTTCCTCCAACTCCATGAACAATTTTGAGGAATACCTACACTCCAAAAACTCCTTCTTTTTAATAGATTTTCTCTAACCCAGGCAACCCAAATAGAGCCAGACCTGGCAAATATACTCCAGATATGCCTAAGCATAGAAGTTTGATTCCAAGTTTCAAGCTTCTTTAAGCCCAAACCTCCCTCCTTTTTAGGAAAACAAAGATCAGACCAAGAAACCTTAGCTTTAGCTACACCTTCTTCTTTCCCATTCCATAAAAACCTATTGAACTTTAGTTCAATAGCTTTAATGATCTTTTTAGGAAGAATGAAAATTCCCATCCAATATACTTGTAAACTGTAAAGAACAAAAGATAACAACTGGAGCCTACCTGCATATGAAAGATTCTTAAAGAGCCAAGAATCTATACGACCAGAAATTCTGCTAAGTAAAGCCCCACAGTCAGCTGCAGAAAGTCTGGATGAAATAAGAGGAACCCCAAGATATCTCATAGGGAAATGACCTTCCTTCATCATCAAATCATCCAATAGAATATGCCTCATTCTATCTGAAACTCCAGAACAATAAAGAGAACTCTTAGAAGGATTAGCTTTCAACCCAGACAAATTCTCAAACTCAATAAGAGCAGCCTTGATAACTTTAATAGAACTCAAACTAGCTTCTGAAAAAATCAAAAGATCATCTGCAAAACACAAATGAGTAAGCTTCATTCTCTCACATTTAGGATGGAATTTAAAACCAACATTACCACCAGTATGTGCAGCCATAATCCGAGAGAAAACCTCCATAGCAAGAACAAACAAGTAAGGAGAAATAGGGTCACCCTGCCTCAACCCCTTTTTACCTTCAAAATAGCCAACCAAAGTACCATTGATACAAACAGAAAATTTAGGAGAAGTAATACACGCCCTGATCCAGCTCAAAAATCTATTAGGAAAACCAAAACAGTGAAGACAATGAAGCATAAATTCCCAATTCACCGAATCATAGGCCTTCATAAGGTCTATTTTCAAAGTACACCTAGGTTTTCCTTTTTCCTTATGATAACCCCTCACAAGTTCTTGAGCCAATAGAACATTCTCAGAAATATTCCTAGAAGGAATGAAAGCAGATTGGTTCATGCTCACCAAATCACCCAAAAAAGGCAACATCCTGTTAGACAAAATTTTAGTAATGCATTTATATATAACATTACAACAAGCAATAGGTCTAAAATCTCCCATGGCCGAAGGATTAACCTTTTTAGGAACCAAGGAAAGAATAGTAGCATTTACCTCCTTAAGCAATAAACCAGAAGTAAAAAAACCTTTAATAGCAGCCACTACCTCCTTACCCACAATAGACCAAGTAGACTTAAAAAAATCTGCAGAAAACCCATCAGGACCAGGGGCCTTATTGGCTTTCATATGAAACAAAGTATCTCTTATTTCAACTTCAGAAACCTCCTTCTCCATGGTAGCTGCATGTTCAGAGGAAATAGCAACAGAAATAAGCTGCCTAACTCTAGCTGCTTTGGCATCTGTGAAGTGTAGGTGATCTGTACCTAACAGATTCTTATAAAAGTCCTCAGCCACCCTTTTGATCTGATCAACATCATCCACTTTTGTGCCATGCTCATCCACTATAACGTGTTTAATGACTTGTATTCTATACTTGTATACTTAGCTATTTTAGGAAATTATGTAACAGCCTGTATTCCTAGAATTAGGCTGATTTGGTTAGTGTCCTATTATATCCCATAAATCATGGGATTTGAAATAACTTAGTTAGTTTTCCTTTTCTGCTGCTAGGGTTGATGTATATAGCTAACATTTTGTGTATTATTCAAATCAATGAAGAATCAGTTTCTGTCTTTCTCAGTTTCTGTC